>NW_026922643.1:0-202005 GCF_032062105.1 Saccostrea cuccullata
AATGAATAAATACGACGCCTTTTGAATAGTTTCAGTAGTTCAGACACATTTTAATTATAAGGAATATTGCATAATCTTTGATTTTTTAGACCCTATCACAGCTAAATTCGACCAAGTTTGTGCGAATATTTTCTGTTATGGCAAGAGAATGGGCGGGTCTTAGTACAATAGAGGGAGATGCGTGACCGAGAAGACCTTATATGGCTATTGTTATTATCTCGCACTTAGTCATTGTCCAATCCGATGACAGAACAACAAAACACGCTGGTTTAAGTACGTTTACATTTTATCGCAGACACGTGGTCTAGATCAATTTACCTGTTATCCTTTTCTACATTTCAAACTTTTATAATGGTCAGCCAATGCTGTTTATACTTAATACTACGCATGGATTTTCAGCATTTACGGTGTTTAGGATAAGAAATGCACATGAAACTTGTATTCACCGATACTCGGGAATACGTGTAGACCTAGCGAATTGCTCACCAAACACGCTACAAAACTTTAAACTAATGCATCTCATGTATATTTTATCCATTGTTTGTAACTGTGTGTAAATTTTACTGTGGTCTCAGAAATGGTACATATGTAGATCCGTGTCTAATCTGTGACTCAAATGCATAAAAAATATCGGAAAGCAGTAAAATTCCAAGCATGTTTCCATAGTATTTTTGTGGTACTCGCTCGTAACGAATTTCATTTAGCTGATTGGTCAGTTAGAAAGTATCGCCTGTGCCTCGATTAGCATATGAATTCATTCTTACGTCAGAAAATCTAGTTCCGTCGACCTGTTTATAATGGGAAAGGCTAACTAGATTTTACAATTTTTTTAAAAAATAGCATGTGAGCGCAGTTAGGTACAATTTTCTCCTTTCAAATATAGGTAGATTTCAATAAAATACAGTGACCAGCCAAAGGAGAAAATTGTACCTATCTGCGCTCGTATATTTTAAGGGCTTCAAAGAGAGGGGCGGGCTTAAAATGCAATGGGAATTGAATGTAAACATGATACCCCTACCTCAATAAAAGATCTATATCTTCCAAATCACGTTTCTATTTTTGTTAAAAATAATATTCTATAAAGGTACACATATCAGTGATTAGTTACATACAAAAATTTGAGTAAAATTTAGACATTTAATATTTTGTCTGTATACGAGGGGCCGCAAGTCACCTCATCCTTTGCTGTGTATATTAATAAAATATGTACTAAATAATAGTGAAAATTTCAGAATGCAGTGATGTTTATTTTTCACACTAGACAACTTGTCCACGATTTTACGGGACAACCCTCGTACATATTATTTGTTTTATGTTGTAACTTTATATAACTTTCTGTTCTCACATTTATGAAAATACATATGTTACATGTATTTACATGTAGGTATATGAAGTGTACTTAGTATCTTGAATGATTAAATAGTATTGCTCTATTTATTTACTATATATGTATATGTAGTAAATGTACATTTACACGATAATTATTTCGTTCATACTCGTTGCTATACTGGCGTCTGAACTTGATTTCTCTCTACGTTCTAGAATCTACCAGGAAGTCTTCATATGTTGGTGATCAAGTTTATCAAAAAGTTAAACTGATAAAAGTCCGGGACACAGATTAATTATTTGCTTAAAAGTAACAGGTGTAAAAACAACACATGAAACAAATACTTAGTAAAAGTAAAAACTCAAGGGAAATTTAGCACCTTATGTAATGTTCTGTTGCATGCATAGTAGTACTGGGAATTTTTATACGTTACTTTTTACAGTGTGATTACACTCACTGTGGTAAGTAACTTTTGTTCAGAGTAGTTGCATAGATTGTGTTTGTCTTTTCTTTTCCTTATCATTTCTAACAGAAAAATTAAATTTTATGCTTCACAAGTTCATGCAAAATTATTTTATCATATCGACATGGTTTTCTTAACAAAATTAATATGAATTACAATAATATGATTTTTCTATATGCAATTAATATACATTTACTACCCGGTTAAACAGATTATGAAATCTGCACAAATACTACAACCAAAAAATAAATAAACCAGTAAAACACTATATAATGTTAAGAATGCGAATTTGAAAGTTTTTCAAAACTTTTCTTTCAATAAATAGGGAATTTTTTTTTTTCAACAAAAAATTTAAATTTGCACCTAGTAACCAATACTTAACATCAACAAACATTTGAATTCTTTATAATCTCTGGCAAAAAGGGCATCTAAAAGTGCATAAATATCCACTTCCATTATCATTCACTTACTGTGCCATCAACAGGTAACGTAATCAGCAATAGTGTACATTTTCCATTCTCCAATAAAACATAGAAAAATAACTATATGCATCTTGAAAATATATTGTTTATGTACGTTTGTAAATAGTCAATCAAAAATTAATGTTCAGCAAAGATTCACATTATTTATTGTGTCGATGTAGAAACATGACAAACCCAATAAATTAAAACAATTTTATAAACATGTGCAAAATACATATAATATAACCTTACTTCATATACATGTATGTACATGCAATTGCACATGAAATAAATGTATTAACACCCTCCTTTTTCAATCACTATTTTTGCATTAACAGCTGGATTCAAGTTAAAATGAAATTATAAACAAAATAAAGCTTTAAATAAAAATGTGTACAAAATGAACAGAATTAAACAAACAAGTGAAAAAATATGTCAACACATATTCATATCAAAATTGATAAAATGAACTGCATGAAAATTGTATTACATAAAATGTAACATAACAATATACCACCAAGTACAACATGAGAGATACTCATGTCATATGAATAATTTACATAAATATATTCCTTATGATTTTGGCATTTAATGCATTATGAATTATTAATCAACTATGTACAAATAAATTGAGACATTTTTTTCTCTGACTTTTAGGTCAGATTTTAATCAAAGTTATCCAACTCTTATTCTGAGTTTATGGATTACTTGTCATGTGCAGACAATAACATTGTCTTTTGAACCTGAAAGTCAGAGCTGGCTTTAGTTTGTAATGACACTTTTATACATATAAAAAATACATGTATATCTGCTTCAATCACAAATTAATATTCATATACAGATATATATGTACAAGTATCGATATGGCTAAATAAACCCTTAACACGAATATAAAGATTCTGTTGTTATGTCAATATTTGACAATCTTTTTTTATTTTTTAATAATCAAGATAAAGAGACTTTTTTAATGTGTACCTAAGACTCGTAGTTATTATGACAATTTAACTATGGCCAGCAGACTAAGCTGGACAATCATACATATTTATATCATCACTCTATTTAAAATCTAGCATACATGTATATGCCCTTTAACATTTCTTTAACATTAAGAATGTTTGTTGTGTTTTTCATGACAAACTAAAGCCTTTGCAGTTATGAAATCCAGAGAGCCAATCAGGATGTGATTTTGTGTCACATGACCTCTGGATGTCTACCTTCCTCATCCTCCTCCCATTGGTGGGGGACTGGGGGCACCTGTCAAACAACAATTTATATCTGATATATATCAAAACATTCCCTCATTAGAAAACTGTAGCATTATATCAAAATATTGAGTTTCAGCAGACCTGCCCACGATATTTTCCAATCAAATTATCTAAGCAATATACTGCTTTTTTTTCCCTCATTGATATATTGACTTTATATCTTTTTTTAGATATTTTTTTTATGATGTTAAGTTAATGAAAAATTTTAATTGTTTCAAGACTGCATATACATGTACATGTATATATATCCCAATCACTTAGTGGAATATGATGTGAGATTTATCCATTAGAGATAAATTTTGTGGGCAGCTGTATAAGCAATTACTGTAAAGTCCTTTACTCATATAAAAATCAGTTAAATTAATTATTGATTGATGAATTCATTTTACTGTTACTGCATGCATGTTTAATTTTTTACATTTGAATTAAATGTGGTAGATAAGTAATTTTAATCCTACCTCCCCCTCCTCCTCTAAATCCTCCCATTCTTCTCCTTGGGGGTGGAGGGGGTCTGTAATAACAAAGAAAACAATAGGAATTAGCTTAATATTAACTTATTTCTGCTAATAAATACCAAATAACCCTCTTATATGGTATGCAAAAATGTGGTACCTGCCATTTTAAGCTGATGATCTACACAGTTTGTTTTGGTTAATTAAGTTATATTTGATGTATTTTCAATATAAATTAAACACAAGTAAAAACTTTCTATAGTACTTACCCTTGTCCCCCTGATCTGTAGTCTGATGTGTAAGAATTCCCATGCTTTGTCATTGATGGCTAAAAGAAGAGCATAATTCACATTAATTTTAATCTGTTCTTTTTTTCACTACGATGAGGTCTTTTTTCACAGAAAATTGATAAAAGAACTTATTTAAAATATACTTACAGAAATTAAAGTTCTAAAGCTGAAATAAGAAAACTAAAATGAATAAAATTTATGAATTTTATACATGTATTTGCAGTTAAAGGTTATATTCCACAGTGTCCCACATTATTAATAAACAGTTCAAATCTTTTTAAAAACTATATTACATACATGAAAACACAGTTCAATATAATATATATAATTTTAATTAGAGATACCAATTTTTATCCTGGGCATATTAAAAATATATTTATAAATCTTTCATACCACCAAATTGGTGGTATGAAAGAGATTTATAAATATGACAATACATTTAACCAGTTTTCCAAAAAATTAATTTTAAAAACCAAGTAATATTCCTTTCGTTTACAAAAATAAGAGGTACATGTACTCAATAGAAGTGATTTTGATTACTGTGGAATAATCAGTGGAAAACCAATATCATCCTTATATCCACAAATTGGTATAATCGTATACTGGGTATTGACAGATTTTAAAATGCCTGTTACATGTAAATTCTAGTACATATGTACAATATTCTAATCTTTCATATTCCTACCATGATTATTTAAAAGAAAATGACAAGTATAGGGTATATAAAGCAAATTACTTACAACAAAACAATGAAATTGATTATTCCCCAAAAAATCTCTGGAATAATTGATAGTCTCCATGGAGACTGGGAGTCAACCATTTGACCTAAAAAAGAAAGTTATTGTGTAAGAAATTTGTATGAACTGTTTCATCAACTGAATCACCTCCTATTGGTTTTCAATTTATGTTTTATATAATCATGATAATGGATAAATTGATTTTATTTTGTTTGGTACTAGACATGTCATTTGAAGACAACTGTTGAAAGTGACATCTCATCAAAAGTCAACTGATCAAAACTATAAAGTAAAACTTACAAATGCAACTATTCAATATGGTCATTCCAACATCAGGTATGTTTTAAATCAATTTGATACATATATGATCCCATGAGTTGTTATAGACACTTTACGTGTACTCATCAAATCTATTGTCGATCATGTTCATCATGTTTATTGTCCCATATAATACACTGATATAAAAAGTGACAGACTTTGGGTGACTATACCATCGAACATGAAAGAAAAAAATACGGCTGGACAGGGAATCGAACCTTGGATCCCTGCAACACGAGTCAGATAGCTCTGCTAGTAGAGCACGATTCCTGGTTAATGATTTAATCCTTTCCCGTTAAACCATCATAAACATTAATAGCGAGCGCAGCGAGCGTCGCGAAGCGACGCTCGTAACTGCGAGCTCTAACGACAACGCCTGGGCGAAGAGAAAATTCGGACTACTGCACATTCATTCTTTAGAATTTTTTGCCGCAGTAATTTTGACCCACAATGCATCACTTAGCAAAGTTGCGTTCTCGCGAGAATGACGGCAAATATGTTCATTAAAAAGTTTACTCGCCTTGATTAAATGGATACATATTGAAGATAAATTGTAAATGTAACTTTTTTCATTAACTTTCAGCACTGATAAGTTTTTTCTTGGTATTTGTAACTTACATACGACGTCATGTGACGTCAGAGTCTAGACGCACCAAATGTCACGTGCGGTTTGACGAGCCCGATCTAAATTAAACAATAGAAGAGTTTGCGCTCGCTCTAACGGTCGCACCGTCAACATATTATCTATTAAAGAACTTAAAACACAAAAAGACTGTCAAATGTAAGGATCAATAAGAATTCATACACTCGTAGTATTCTTATCCATTGATTCACGAACTTGATGAAGACTGAACCACACGAATAATGTTTGTAAACTTTGATAAATTCAGGATCACAAACGTTCCTACAATATCAGGATATGTACAAAACATAGGCAAAATAACAATTACCTCCCGAAGAAACGTACACCATCCTCCTTTTTTCTCTGAGCCCAGCTCAGTTTTCGATTTCAACAGATTTCAGTTTTGCTGAGTTGTTGTTCAATGTCAAAGAGAAGCTTTTAAATTACTCGAAAAATGCAGCTTTCAAACATCTTTACGACTAGAGATTGTTTATATAAACAACAAGCATTTTAAGTTTATTCGTCTTTTTAATTAATTTTTCCTTCTTCGGAATAAATGCTTAAAACATAAAAAACATTCAAAATTTAATATCACATTGCTAAGGAACTTTGTTTCTTCTCCAAATTTTCTCGAAGCAGTTTAAGCACGATTTAACAATTGATGAGCAGTTACTTCCCTTGTTGCTTCCCGACAGTGTCAACATTCACGACAGGTGCTTTCCTTATCGAAGAAAAAGTAAACATCCCTGAGATAAAGTCCCCATGTAAATAAACATGGCATCAAAGGATACTAAAGAGAACATTAAGGCAAGTATTAATTGAGATAATTTAATACACAGATGGGTTTGACTCATAATAAAGTGCTAGATGCCGTATTGAAATTGTGTACCTGGAAAGGGATATGCATATATGTGTATTAATCCGTAGGGCTGAAAGAGATCCACATACAGTTCTAGGGAATACGAATTTGCAGCACATAGAATTAAATTTATAGAGATATAACGAACAGTGTTCAAACTCAAAAGTATATTAAACAGTACAAGCAGAGCAAACAAGGACTAGCTTCTACAATGTTAAATATCACGTGGGATCAGGTGCCACGGAGGAGTGAGCATCCTCTACCGACAGTTCACGCCCGTAGTGTGCTACGCTTGTCATGATTAGGAAATAACGGGAAAATTCGTCAACACACCAGTGCGTAAAATATAGCCTAAGAATACAATGACTTAATCTCCCATGTTTAGAAAACCCGAAATATATTAATTTGATTTACTCATATTTTGCAGTTTCATTATAGTAATATCAGTGTGCCTCATCAAAACATTCAACATCAAAAATGATAAATATATAAACGCATTCTTAGCATATAAACTATTTTTAATTCTATTTTAGTCACATAAACACTCATACATAAATTTATACTTGCCTACAAATTTATACAACTTTTAAAGGCCTATATATAAGAGCAGTCATGGAGGGTGGGGAGGGGGGGGTCGTTGGGTGATTGGATGGTTTAAAAAAAAAAACACCACACAGTAAGTACACTTATTCATCCCTTTTCAAAACAAAATAAATTCATTATTTTTATTTTATTTGTTGTAATTAAATGTAATGCCGCTACATTTTTTCCTAAATATTGTATTTCTAAGAATGTCCAGAAGCAACAAAGTGTGCATATTTATGGATTTGTTTAACAAGTATTTTTCCATCATTCAGATTAAATGCTTAAAATATTGAAAACATAATATAGTATTTAACACAAAAGTGCTAAGGAACTTTTCTGACAGCGAGGAGTGTGAGGGTGGGGGAGGGGTGTCGTTTTTCCACACCCATTTTCCAGAAAGCTGGTGATTACAAGGTATAAATCTACCTTATTTTTTTTATATTTGAAATTGAGTCAACAAAATCATGTCATGCGTGCGTAAACTGTTAAACTTGCGTTTTGCTGTGACGAAATTCTTGTTGTCTAGGCTTAAAAAATAAATATATATATCTAACATTAAAAAAAAAACAACAACAACAATAGTTATTATAGTGATCAAAGGTAACTGACATTAAGGCCATGGCTCGTTAATTTGTTGAAATTAGAAAAACAGTTTGACAGCGAAAGTTAATTTCAGGCATCTACGGTAAAGTTTAGGTGCATGTTAGATTATCTTACTGCAAGGTTAATGAACCGACTTGTAATGGCAAAGACTTTTGTATAGAAACCGAGACAATGAGCTGGGAGGTTGTAGCCTTGTTTTCTCATTTTCTACGACGTCTTAAATAAAAGGTAAGACTCGCCACCATCCCGCACCCCTTCTCTCTTATGACCATTTTTTTATCCCCAAAAGATCGATGAAAACAAATGAAAATTATCAGACAACTATCCGAAACAAATCATGGCAATTAAAACATATTTTATCTTTCGGTGATTGTGGAACATCTGAATTAGTTTTTCCATTCTTTTTTAAGTATGATTTTAATTATCTCTCTCGCTTGAATTTCACACTTTAATGTATTTATTTCTGCTTTATATATATTTTTGTCTGAAATCGACACCGTACATTTGATTGATACTTCATTAGTTAGTTCTGTAAAAAAAAAAATTACATTCATTTTTATCATAATTCATATATGTAAATGGAACTACTGAAAGTGAATACAGATTTGATTGTATCATGATATATAGAAACAGGAGATGGTGCGAAACTTATCTGGGTTACACCCTAGCATAGAGAAAAAAAAAATCAGATTGATGGATAAGCGTCATGTTGGTTTATCCTGTGATTCACGTGTTGGACCCTCACCCCCTAATTCGAATTCCTAACGCTGTAAAAATCCTCCAGAACCAGTTTTGAAAGTCTTGAAATACTCGATTTGCAAGGAATTAACATTTAGAAAGATTTTTTTTAACTGAGAAACCAGATCTCTATATGATTGTGTAAAATATCCTATTTCATATAATTTTAAAAACTTTTTAATTATATTTTCTTAATAATGTGTTTTGGAATTGAAATATCGGCATTAGGGGAGCATGTCAGAAAGTACAAATTAAAAGTAAACTGTATTATATTTCAGTCTGTTACATGTATACACTACGAAAAATAGTCACACGGCGTTTCTTTGTGCAACTATACATTCATTCAGTACGTTAATAAGAAACCTTGCGTTATGACCTTTAAATCTGAATTATAATGCTTTCTCTATAATTAACTCTTATGTATGGGCAGGTGCACGAAGTGATACCCCGAAAGATATGAGTCCAAGGTAACGGCACGAAGGTCTGATTAAAAAATTAACATTCGTGTAATTAAGTGAATATTTGTTGCAAATACCGGTATCTTTTTCACAGAGATACAACTGTATACATAAATACATGTATAAAGTATTATGTAATTAGACACTCACAGGGAATTTACACATCGATAGATTTGTTTGAAAGGGAAAACTTGAACACATATAGGACAAATAATTTTATATCCACTACACATATCTTTTGTTCCTCACATGCAAGCATCTGCATTCATTTGTTACAAGTATTAATATCCTCTCTGCCGTATTTGCTTGCTGCTTTGTTATACCTGCCATTTTAAGAGGATTACAAAAACCACACAAACACCAAGGTTAAACTTTTAAACGTCTATTAAGGTTTAGCATACACACAAATCTTGTTTCAAAAACTTTTCATTTCGGTTTACTGTGTTAGTGGTGGAATCGTTTGTTAAATCATGATAATGGCTTTTTGTTTCTTTGTGTGGTTAGACATTAAAAATATCGATCTCAGAGTATACCCCTTATCACAACAATGAAATATTCATTACAAGTTTGTTTATGTACCTTTTGGTTTAAATCAATTATTCCAAAATTAATAAAATGATCAAATAAAAGTTATGAGATGAATTTAAAAGCATTTTTGTTCTCCTTTAATTGTTTGATATTAAGGTCAATGAAAACCAATGAATAATAATTTAAAGATGTTCTAACAAAAGGAGACAGATTGATTTTTGTTGAAATTGATGTATCTATTTACTATGAACATGTAACAATTATTACGCGAAAAGATATAGATTTGCATGTATACATTTGATGTTTATGAGATTTTACTTGAAAAATAAAAAAGTTCTAAGAGAACGTATTTACTGTAAATGTATTACATTTAGCGGTGTATATTCTATTTAGCGATTTTGGCAGAAATCAGAGTCTGCTAATTCAAGTACATCACTAAATGTATTGTATATTAACTTTTATTATACACTTCTGTTAAAATGTTTCCTATATAAAGTTCAGAGGGTAAAAATAATTATACCTAGCAAATTCAGTCAGCGCTATTTGAAATCAAATCTACGATAACTTGTTCAAAACTGAATTTCCGCCAAATATCATACACGCCAAATGTAATACATTTACAGTATACTGAACAAATGTGGTGATCCCTTTATATATTTACATGGTAATTGAGTCTTTTAATTGTAATTTCATTTAATCGTAAAATTAATTAACGGATCCTCAGTTTTTTTAACAATAAATATTAATTAACAGAAATCGAAATTAATATGTCTCAGAGTTTATACATGTATTAGGATTTATCGATTACACATTGTCATTGAAATAGAGTTACTGATACTTAAGTTGTATATCTGATACATGATATACTTTGCAGAAAAAAATAGAAAGAATAAAGAAAAATAACGTTTTTTCCTTTACCGATAGAAACAGGTACACAAACAATTTTCTTTTAGAAGAATAAAAGTTCTAAACTATTCAGTGTGTAGATTGGGAGTGTTCAACATAAATTTATTCCATATAAACGTTTGCCAAATGGGTAAAATGGCTACACTACTAACCTAACTATGAACTTTGATTTGATTGCATTGCAGTTTATTAATCTCTTTAATCTGTTTGAACACCTACAAGTATCTGGCGCATATGCAATGCATGTTAAGATGTTATGATTAATGCACAGATCCACATTGTTTCCAAGAGCATCACTAGGTGACCATGGACATTTTGAACCTCACTTGCGTTTTTCAGTAAATGTTTCTTGTTAAAGAAATCAAATTCGTAAAAGCTTTGGAAGCCCGAGAGTACCTAAATGAATTGTAACGTTATATTGAAGATAATTATGGTCTTAGGAGAAACTCAAAAGTGAAATAACGTTTCCACATGGTGAAAAGTATGATTCCTTACTAATTATAAGTGTTGTTAAAAGTGGATCATAAAACGGTCTTAAAGCTATAATTGAATTAAAAAAAAATTATACGTAAGTATTGAAAAATATACTGCTATGGATGAGCTAGATGGATCAATTTTGGATGACTCTTTACTGGAAGAGCGAATTTCAAGTATCCAACGATATGATTCAAAAGATGGAGATTACTCTCTGAACTATTCCTATAGCGAAGAACTTGAATTTTTAGATGACATAGGCTTGCCTATCAATAATAAGAAAGGCTGTAACCTTGATGATAAATCTGTCGTGTCAGATGGAAATATTATCCAAACGTCAAAGAAAGAGGCGGAAAATAAAGAAAAGAAAGGAGATATAGGAAAGACGAGCAAACCCACCACTGACAGCCAAGAAATGTCAAAGAAGCAAGCGAAATCAAAAGAAAAAGATGATGTTAAGGTAAAGAAAGAAGGAAAGGAAAAGACGAAACAAAACGCTGGTGAAAACAAAGACAAATCAAATAAAGGGAAGAAATTAACAGAAAGGTCTGATAAGGAGGTAAAGAAAGAAAACAAAGAAAGCAAGAAAAAGACGAACCAAGCTGTAAGTGAAAATAAAGATAATACAAAGAAGGAAAGGAAAATAACAGAAAAGACTGATAATAGAGTTAAGAGTGAAAACAAAGAAAAGAATAACAAAAATGTCACAAAAATTAAAGATATTTCGAAAAGGGAAAGGAAATCAACAGAAAAAGAAAGCAAAGATAGTTTGACAAAAGACATAGATATAAACAAAAAGAAAGACAACAGTACGAAAGAAGATTTTAGCAGCGAAGGAAAAACTCAGGAAAATAAGGACAAAATTGAGCAGAAAAACAAACTGAAAGCAAGCGAAGATAAAATCAACGAAGAGACGAGTGAAGCCACAAATAGATCATTGGTAGTATCTAAGGGCAATGAAAAAGATAATCAGAAAAATAAAACTGACATTCCAAAGATAAAAGACAAGTCTGTAAAAGCAGAGCAGAAGAGAAGCCCACGTCCCCTACCAACTAAAAATACTCGTAAAGAAGTAAAGAGTCGACCTGGTAGAATTGTCGCAACCTTGAATAAAAAGAAAAAAGGAATACTTAAGGACGGCGTGTATACTGAACTCTCTAGCAATGAAATGAGTCTTCTTATGAAGAAAGACAGTTTTAGGGAATCGAGGACAAGCTTTGCTTTGCTGGAAAATACCATAATGGAGGAATCGGAGGATTCCTCTGAAGAGAGAGGCGATGAGACAATGGAGGAAACAAGAAGCGAGAACGGTGATGAGGTGATGAGAAGTTCCTCTCAGCTCCGACCAGTACAAAGTGTCATTATAACCCCGAGACAACAGGACGGGGTTTCCCATACTCCTTACAAAATTAACAAAATAAACGACCCACGAAATGCTAACTTATCGTCTGAATATGAAGAGGACAGAATATCTTTGAAAACAGACTTCTACAGTCCTGACTTATATTCAAGGGATGATGTTTTCGATGACTTAGACGAGGAAGACGACATCAATAAAAGTATACCGGTGAAGAAGAAGAAGAAGAAAAAGTCAAAGAAACAAAGAAAACTGGAAAAGAAGGAAAGGTCTAAAAGAAGAAGGGCTCAACTTTTGTACGAAAAAATAAGGGGATTTTGTGACTCCCTTTACGAGAGTGAAAGTCTCACGATAAGCATAAAACGGGAGAGGAAGCTACGACTAGATACGTACCTACCCGATCGCGAGGAGACTAGAAAATATCGAATTAAAAGGAGAAAGCTTATGTCACTAAATAAGGTGTGAAAACATTACGAATTAAGTTATATGTTTGATCATAAATTGCAAACGTCTAACGATACTCACTTTTTAAAACGACCATATCTTGCCTGCAGTTTCCTTGTACCTTTCTAAAGAAAATCCGTTTCTGCCTTTTTTCTGGTTTCTATATTACGTGTGTATGTGCTGAAATGCTCGCATAGGGTTTAGATTTTACCAGGTTCAGAGTTAACTTTGTGCATTTTTTTAAAAAATAAAATCACTTGTGTTTGGAAAAATCTAGTTAGAGAAAAAATTCCTTACAGGTTTTCTCTGCATACAATTTCTTGAAGAAAACAATATGGACATACTAAGTATTGTTTATTAATTCCAATTTTTATGCTCTATAAATTAGCAGTACACACAAAGGCATCATCTTCTAATATGCCATCTATATGAGTGTTGTCGTAAAGTTTCTACATGGATTGTTTTATGGTTCAGGTTGAAGAATACTTCATAGTCGTCTTCTTTATTTTTTCGTTATGTTAGGAATGCACTTGTTCTTTAAAAGTAATTATTGTTTTTTTCTACTTTATTTTAGAAAGTTCAACAGACCTTGGACACATTCAAAAAGAAACAAGTAGACATTCAAGAAAATCTTAAAAAGTTAGAGGGAAAGAAAGACAAGGATGCCAAGCCTATCATGGAAACCTTGTATGAACAACTCAGGGAAACCGAACAGTTGTATCAACAGGTACCAGCATAGCAGATATTTTTCTACATGCTTGTAGTTAACATCTACGTCTTTAACTAACTAAACACAAAAAAGTAATGAAAAATTATTTTACTAAGCAGAAATGTTTTTATTACAGGCGCTTGCTCAGCTTAAGGAAGTACAGGATGACCTCGGAAAGAAACTAGGAAAGAAAGAGGAAAAGTCAGAACCACAGGGTTCTGGGAAGTCAGGAGCAGGTTCCTCTGCAAGGTCAATTGGCCAAAGTGCAATTCCACAAATTTTTATGGAATTATATTTAGTTTTTCATAGTCATACAATGTATATTCCAAAGAGAGTTCCAATTCTTAATGATGCGTCTTATCAAACACCTTGTTATCATGTCAACTTCATTTCAACTAATTAATAAGCTGAATATCATTGTTAAGCTGAAACTTTTTTTGTTAGAACTATTTTAATTTAAAATTTCCTGTTATATTTTAAAATTTAATTATTTTGATAAATTCAGTTCATCACTGTTGTCACTTGATACTATATAGTATTATCAATTGCTACGTTTCTGTTTTCAAGTAAACACCAATTAAGCCCAGATGAACAAGAGTTGACATATGAATTGAAAGCACAACTCATGCGCAATATCGAAATGCAAAACCAGAAGCTAAAGACAGAATTAACGCTTCATGAAAAAATGAATGAGTCAAAGATGTTAAACCAACAAAATAGGAAACTTCATGATGAATCATCCATGTCCAGAACTAATACTTTACGTCTCATGAAGATGTTTGAGAAGAAAGCCAAAGCTGGTAACTATTTAATTAATATAAAGAGGGAATTAAGGGAATTGATTTATTGCAAAAATAATTATTAAATCAAATAAAAATTCAAAAAGATGAAGAGGGCTTCTTGTCTTTACAGTGGTTAAAGAAGATATGCTAAATCTATGATTTGCCCCATCAATCTATATCAAATATGTTGATTTAAAAACATCAGATTTATGATATTAATTTTAAAATATTTATACAATAATTAGCTGATGAGAAGTTGAAGGAAATGCAGCGTGAGCTTCATAAATCCCAGCAGCTGACTAAGAAATACCAGCAGCTATTGGAACTGGAGAAAAGAAAAATGGGCGGAGGAAGTGGTCATGTGACACCAGTGTCTGTAGGAGACGATGGGGATTCCCCCAGAGTGCCACCCCCATCATCATACTCATTGTTAGGAGGAAACGTACGGGTCAATGATATTATAAGAAAGAATGAGGTGAGTTTCATTATTCTCTGTTAATTTCCTTTCAATTGCATTGTTTTCAGCTTTCTCGATGCAGAATAGTTTTTGAAAAAAACCTATGCGCAACTATGATTATAATGAGATGCTGTGTAAAAATTGGGTAATAGAAATATAGAAATGTATTGAAGAGTTGGTGATATATTTGTATTTTAGGTTCTTTTGGAAGAGAATAGTAACCTCAAGAGGGAAATTCAGAGACTCAAACAAGACAATGCAACGTTAATAAAGAAAACCAAACATGCCATGTCAGACAAGGACGAAATTATTGTACGTATATCATATTGTTAAATTAATTTCAAGTTTAAAGGCCAATATGTTGATCATATTGTTAATGTTATTCTAAGTTTAAAGGTCACGCCATACATTTTGTAAATTAAATGATATCATTACATAAATTTAATTTAGTGACGTTTAATACTGCTTTGTTTATATCTACTTTGAAATGAATTATATAGATTTTAAGATATGAAATTGTAACAAATGAATATTGATTCGCAGTGTACTTGCATGTAGGTGAAACTATACAGAATTACTTTTCAGATTCAGTTTGTTACCCATTGTCCTAGCAGTTGCGAATTTTGTTTCAAATTATTTTCAAATACCACGAAAAGCGTAAAGTTTCATATTTATATATTTTGAAGAAGCACTTGCTACTTTTTCAGAAAAGAATTCAAACATTGTATGCAGAAAATGCCAAGATGCAAAGCCAACTAGCCAAAGAGCGGTCACAAGTATGTGTTTAGTTTACATAGTACATTAGTTTCTATTGATGTAGAACTTTTTCTGTCTTTTTAGCATCGCCTGGACAACTCTAACATGAGAAATAGAACCCTTTCTAGGGATCTATCTCGTGAGAAGTCACAAGTAGGTCGCTCATTGCAGTGTCAGTTTCCTGCACAAATGTTGATTTTTTCCCTTGCAGCTGAGTTATATATTTCTCTGTTAGTGTCAAATATCAAAGCCCATCATTTCCACTTTTTTCACTTTGATATTTTTTCTGTTAAATTGCATTATTTATTTGCTTTTATTTTGTCTATCGCTTTGAAATGAATTAATAGAAATAAAGTTTTTGTATCTTTTCACAAGCATTCGTTGAATATTTTTTCTTTGCACTTTTTGACTTTGTACATGTATTTATACGTTTGAACGGCACGAAATTGTAAATTGGTTTATGTATAAGAATTATGTACACAAAATGAAGTTTGGAGTGTTCACATTGCACAAGTTTAATATCTATCATTATTCATTATTACCGGTATGTCATATATTGACTCAGAGATATTTCATTTTAATATAATCAATGATATTGTGTCACTTTTTAAGCACTTGATGGTAGTAATATCGGAAAATTGTGACCGATGTGTTATTAAATAAATTTTTCGTTATTTTTTTTAGAGATATAAATATCTCAACGATTTTTTTGTGAAGAAAATTTTATTTACATAAATATTTTAAAAACCTTTATCTTAAAAAAAACGAACATTTTTCTTTATTTCTAAATTTAAAAAAAGAGAAAACAAAGGGGAATACATTTTATCTGTTTGGTTACACTGTATTTCTAGATGTACATTTAATATTTATGTGTTACATCCAAGGTATAGATACAGGCGTATGATAGACTTCATTAATGTAAAATAAGATTAAAGCATTGAATGGACCAAAAATAATAAGTTTAATATTGTTAAAGAGTAAGTAGAATATTTATGGCCACGTGAAGCCGGTTATAATGCCATTTCTATGACTTGCCATGCAAAATTTCTTATTGAACATTGAATCTGTGTCTTGCAGCATAATTTGCTGGCACGTAGTTTGACGAGGCAGGCCTCAGATTGGATAATGTTAAAGAAACAACTGGCTCAGTTTGATGAAGAATACAAATGGAGTCAGGTAGGTCTTTTTACTCTCGTATATAATAATGTCCTTTCTTTTTGGTTTGCAGTGACACATGTGTTGATTATCAAACACCCTTTTAAAGATGTTCTTTCTTTAATAACTTTTTTGGATGGGAAAAATTGAGTGGCATTAACAAGAGAATATCAGCCTTTGAATTAAAGATGATTTGCAACATAACTTAATAAATAACAGTTTTTATTCCTCCTCAACAAACTTTAACATCTGAAGGTTTTCATTTTAACTCATTAACCACTAATTAAAAGCTAACGGATGTATGTAGCAAATGTAATAAAGGTATACTATGCATTGCCATGATGATGCAGGTAAAAACTCAGAAAGAAGAGGCGGATCAAAGATTTGGGCGTCTGCCCCCGATTTACACTGTCGCTCCAATGACACCCATAACAGAGGTGTCTGCAGAGTTGTTTACCCCTGTCGACACATCGATGAGTGATCTTGATTTGGAGTTGCAAAGGGACTCTGATATCGAGTTGGTTCTATGTTTACTCTTTTTGACAAGCATGTGAATGATTGACCACGTCGACTTTGGCATTGCAACATTGCGAGATTTGCTTGAGATAATGCTATGAATTGATTGCGGAATGCGTTTTTGCTGCATTTGAAGTATGAGAAGATGCTTTTACTAGATAGAAATTTAACCAAATAACCCAAAATATTTTTGCATAATAAGCTTTATTAATTTTATTTCTGAAGTGGCGATCATGTACTGCGAGTTTGCATAAAGTTTATCTTTATATAAAATTTTAAATTACATTCTAAAAGTTTGAAATTTTGTTGAGTGGATAGAATGTTAAGAATTTCCAATTATTACTGGTATTGAAAATATAGGTACAAATTAAGTAGTTTTGCACTGAAATATTAATTGATGATTAATTTTTATGAATTACCAAAGGTTTCTTTTTTCCAAAATATTTCAAGTAAAAAATGTAGGAGTAGCCTCAGTTCAGGAATATTTTGTAACTACCAATGTTCCATACTTGTAGATTGAATTGCTTGCAGGTTGCCCCAATTTCCCAATATTACAGAATGTAACACTTTCAGCGGTAGGTGGTGTTCCCATTAAAATTGGAAATGTAGAGAGAAGCATGTCCGTTTTCTGTTGTGAAAAATATTAATGATTTTGTTATGTGATCATCGTTTATTTTGTTGGGGTGTGAGTTTTTTCTTTATAATTTTGTTTGGAATGCTAATTTCATCAGTTTTCATTTATTATTTTAGAATGGTAGTTTTCTCTTTAGCTAGAAAGTGTATTTGTACGGAAAAAATCAAGAAAAAACACATCCGTTTAAGAGCATTGATTTATATATGCCTTTGCATTTTAAAATGACTATTTGATGTCTGGCCTCGTGAAAAGTATTTTCTCGGAAGATGGAATTTTCTTCAAATCACATTTAATCACTCTGTTTTATCACTAGCAATATTGGCACGATATAATAGCTTAAAATTCACAAATGTGAAACCCTCTCAACTAACATAGTTTATATCTTTGTGGAGTTATTCTGACTGAATTCAAATGTTAACTTATTTCTTTATTTATCTGATAATGTTTTCAAATTTTCGAATAGTTTGTTTTATCAAAAAAATCTTCAAACTAGTTATAATCAATTCAATTGTAAATAATTCAAACTACACGTCTCAAACATTCTTATATATTAAAATGCACAGATGGCGGTCTTTTATTTCTTTTTAATTTATTAATAATTATTGAAATTAGATATATGTGTGCATCATTTTCCTCAGGTGGTAAATTCAAGGACACGTACCCCTAAGAGCCATTACGGCTCTAGTCAGTACTTGCCATCCAGAACAGCTACAATGAAGGATGGCAAATCAAGCGCAGATTGGACCTCTGTTTACAAAACTCCCCGTCAACGTTCAGTTATGGAAATGAGTGTAGCTTCATCCAAAAATACTCGAGATTATCCCATGTTAACCGAGTATGTCAAAGTCCCTAAACCTCCAAAAAGGGAAAAGTCAAAACTACTTCCTATCATTTGAAATATTTTCATCCTAGTCAGGTGATCTGCACTGACCAATCACATTAAAAGATGTTGTGTTGTATTATCTAATACCATTAAAATAGTCTGTCTTTGGTGTGGCTGAATAGTATTTAATCGTAAAACGTGTTTCCTAAATGTACTTTGTCGTTAACATGTTGTCACAATTATCACCAAAATCACAAAGTTCCATTTTCTGACAAAATATCTTATAATCGAATCTCTGTATAAAGGCATTTAATTATATTTTGCTGGAGTCACTTTAAAGAAAATTATTAAAAATTATATAATGTTTTATTTCAAAAAGCAACCATGTAAAAAACTTTTGTCCTTTTGATCTTATGCTCAACTAGACCTAAAGTAATGGATTTTCCATGGAATAACTGAATTTTTTTTTAAAAAATCGTCGGACGATGTGCGTATAAATGTCTTTCAGTTAAATTCGGGTTTGCAATTGGTATTGTTTCACTGAGCATGGTACGTGTATCACCCTTTTAACTGCATGTTTATTTCAGCATCCTTTCAAGATAATTTTATAGAGTAATTGTAGTTTAAAAAGAACATTTTATAATGAATATATATATGCATGAAGATTCATGAATTGCTCATTTGTTTGTTATACATTTAATTTGACTTTTATATAGTTAATGAGATACAATATTAAAATAAATTGATACATTTCTTTTACTTGTTTTGTATTGTTTTTAAAAAGTTTTTTTGGAACGATTATTCTTCTTTTTACCTGTTTTTCTTTTTACAGGTTGGTCCATTAAATCCAACGGGCGCAGAAGAGAGAACCTACCAACACCATGCCCCCAAAAACGTTTATATGCCACGTAAAATGTATCCCGTAGAAAATTACGCCCAAGCCAATCGAAGCGGGACGTAATCTATTTTATTAGTAGTTAGTATGTGAAAGTAATTATGTTCCCCAAACGAAGTTGGGGAACATATTGTTTTTACTCTGTTTCTTATTATTATTATTATTATTATTCCTGGGAAAATTTTGTCCACGAGTGATCTTGTAAACTACACATCCGACTTAGGTGAAACCTTTTTAGGGTTAGTAGGCATGTTATGTAGAGTTGCCAAACAAAGGTCATTTTGCGCGCACGTGCTTGCAAGAGCGCGCACGTGCAATAGGTGAAATTACCAATATACTGGATATTACCGTAACTTTTCTATTTTTTGATGAAATTTTTTGAAACTCATAATGTAAGGATACATTAGTAGTATAGACAAGATAGCATGGTCAAAATAGCAAGATCTCACGTGCATGCACGTGCGCTTCGCTCTGATTGGCTGAAACTAAAGTCTCAATAACTTTCTTGTTTCTTGTCATAATCCTTTGAAATTTTGAACATAGTCCTACATTATAAGGATCTACCGCATGATATATAAGAATTTTCGTTAAATCATGCGCATGTGCGCGTGCTGCAAGCTGATTGGCTGAAACTTTAAATGGCAATATCTCCTTTGTTTTTTGACGAAATTCTTTGAAATTTAAAATATAGTCATGCATTAGGATATCCTACAAAATGATATAGAAAAAAAAAATCATGAAATCACGCGCATGCACGTGTGCTGCAATCTGATTGGCTGAAACTTTAAATGGCAATTTCTCCTTTGTTTTTTGACGAAATTCTTTGAAATTTAAAATATAGTCATGCATTAGGATATCCTATGAAATAATATATAGAAAAAAAATCATGAAATCACGCGCATGCACGTGTGCTGCAATCTGATTGGCTGAAACTTTTAATTGCTATTTCTCCTTTGTTTTTTGACGAAATTCTTTGAAATTTAAAATATAGTCATGCATTAGGATATCCTACAAAACGATATAAAAAAAATCATGAAATTACGCGCATGCACGTGTGCTGCAATCTGATTGGCTGAAACTTTAAATGGCTATAACTCCCTTGTTTTTCAACCAAACAGGATGGGATTTAGAACATAGATAGATGTAAGGGACTCCTACAAGAAGGTATGATCATCATGCACGTGCAAGCACGTGCGTGCATTTGAAACGAGTATATTTAAAGATACTCTTGAATGAGTGATTTTTATTACTTTTGGACTGAATGCTTTAATATATAGTATATTAAAATATATAAATAGTGTAAACAAGATGATATGGTCATAACGCACATGCATTCACATGCGCTTGGATTCAATGCTAAAAATTGAATATAATTGGTATCCTTCTGGGAAAACGTTGTTAAAGTCAAAAATGCACAGATGTTGTCTTATTTAATGAAGCTTACAGGGAATATGGCACCGAAAGGGAGTTGGGGAGCGTTTGGGGAACATCTGTAACGGTTCCCGTTACAATTAGCACTAGTATGTTTTTGACTTCCACGATATTTGTTATGGAACTTTGTTAAGATTTCCATGCTATGTGATGCTGTAACGGCTTTGCATGTTTTGTATGTCTTATATTGTTTTTCTTGCTCTCACGATACATAAATAAGACACTCGTTCATTGAAGGAGATAACGAAATTAATCTAACGATGCTTGATATACTTTGCCAAAAGATTTTATAAACATTAGTCAGTGAATTCAAAAATTTTTTCGTGAAAATTAAACAATTGCAAATGGTTTCATTTTTTGTTGTCAGTATGTGTTTGCACCAAATATACCTTTTAAGTGGTTTGATGGAAATTACATGAATTCGTATTTGGTGGAGGTTAACAAGTTACATTTACGTACTTTTTATGTCTAAGTCTCGTTGTATGTTTTTATAATGTTGTTGTGCTACTACGGACAATTTTCGCTATTCAATACCGTTTTCGACTATTACTATTGTTTTTGTGATATTTTCGATATCTTTCTTTCATGTTATAAGACTGCCAGCTCTTTTGAGTATCAGTTTACATGATGATGCGTGATGCAGTTAGATATGTAGTGCATTTAACATTTATATTAAGGAAGCAAGTTTACTCTGGATTGTATATTACATTCATAACATGCCTGTGATATATGTGTGGAATTTGTATATTTTTTATTAAACCATATTTTACAATAAGTTTGTTTTATATTATTTCCAATTGATTTTCATTTTCAGTATTAATAGCTTTGTTCACTATGGTTTATTTCAGATACATGTATGAAAATAACTGTACACAATTCAAAAGACATAACGACATACAAAATTTATGTAGTTTTACAAAATTAGACAAATGTCAAATATCCTTATATTGTAAATAAAATCGTCTTTACAATGTCTCTTTCTTAATAACAATCTTCATCTGGTCATCATTTATTATATAAATGCATTTCCCTTGCTGAATTTTCTGTGTATCTTATTTTAGCAAATGATAAGTACTTGCGAAATGAAAAATACCTCATGATGAAGTTAAGTAAAGAATGTGACAAAAACTAATAGATTTTCAATTTAAAGTTAAATTCCTTTATTTGGAATTTTAATAGTTTAAGTTTTAGGAGAAGTGTAAGTAAACCAAATACAATCTTGACCTGAATGTATGACAATCGAACTATATTCTCCCAAGACAGCTACTGCTTTGATTTTAAACTACTGAGTATCAAATAAAAGTGTATTAAAATTGCTTCCTTGCTTCTTTGTGTTTATTTTAAGCAAAGAAATATGAATTAATATGAAACGAAATGGTAAGAGAACCACATGCATATGCATAAATGATATGTAGCCTGAAGCATCTGATTCAGTTTATTGTTCTTCGGATTATATTTGGAATGAATATCAAATAAATCGTATTGTGTTTTATCCTGCAACTGAGTTATGTACAGGATAGTTCTAGCTATTGTGTTTGTTTCAATAAATTTAACAAAATTGAAAAAAAAAAGTTCTTTTACCGAAGATTATAATTTTACTGAATGAGAATGCAATATCTTCATAATGCAATATCTTCATGTCTATGTACATGTAATAATTGTTTAGACAATATGATGCATCTTTTAAGTTAGATATATTAATTTTCTGCTTTTATATGTTGCCAAGATTTTTAGCTCAGCTGATCGAAAGGTTCGAGTGAGCTTCTCGGATTAATTTTTCACTGCATCAGTCTAAAGCTTTTTTTTCTTTTTTAACTTCTCAAGAAACAGCGAGCAAAATTTCATCCAAACCTGTAAGAAATCTTCCTTTGCGTACTTGGATTTTCTTTTTGTTCAAACTAATAGCTTTATTCATTCTAAAGAACATGTATATTGGGTGGTGTAGATTAGGGGTGGGACGATACACAGATCTTGCGATACGATACGTATCTCGATATATTGGCACGATACGATACGTATCTCGATATTATGGTAAATCAAAAAACTATTTCAAAATAGTATTTTATTTCATTTTTTTTGGTCTTGACATGAACACAATATGATAAATTGTAAAACTATTCAAAAGAATTAGTATTTTATTTAATTTTTTTGTCTTGACATTAACTCAAAAAATTATTCTATATCAAATTATGTGTGCTATGAAATTAATACTTAAGTTCATCAACTTCATTGACTAAAACTTTGGGCGAGGCTATCCGCACGACGGTCGTGCCGATTATATTCGTTATCCGCACGACGGTCGTGCCGATTATATTCGTTATTCGCACGACGGTCGTGCCGATTAGAAATCTTATCCGCACGACAATAAAAAGAGAGATAACTCCTCTAAAATACCCACAACTTATTGTGCACGCTGTTTTGCTAAAAATGGCAGTTAAATGGCGTGAAATGGCAAGTCATCATAAAAATAAGGTGGCATTTAACAATGTTTAAAAAAAATTGGCTTTAAATTGTACCGAGATTATCCGCACGACGGATTTAAATTATCTTCATTACAGTGTAGAACTGAACTCATCATATTTTTGAAATAATTTAAAAAATGATAATATATATATTATATAGCGTTATGCATAATCATATTTTTAAAAATTTATAAATTTAAAAAATTTTCCTCGACTGGAATGTCCTCTTATCTCAAGACTTACGTGTATATTTGGTTACCTTGCAATTGATAACATTGCTTACTGGAGTATGTTTTACAACTCTACTTGGTTTGGCTTTTTTTTTTGTTGTTGTTTATATAGGCCTATGTATATATAATATAAGATTTTGGCAAAACAATCCGAGAAGAATTACTTGTTTGGTTTTTTGCATTATATATATGATTGCGCCCATGACAAAAGGGTCCTTATGGCATTTATGCTAAAACAGAGAAATAACGTCATAAAGATGTGACGTTGCAGACTGACGGTGAACTTCGACGCAGATTTTTTTTAACCACGTGTTGTGACGTTTGACGCATCCCGAGTTTTTATCGTTTTCAACATGTGGAATTTATTTTCATTTATAAATTAATTTAATCAATATCTGAATCTCCTAATCCACTGATTTTAATAGATATAAATAAAAACATTTAGAACTGGTTTCTTAACAAACATTATTTATTTTATACGTCTCAATAATACCAATAGTTTTCCTACATGCGTAATTAAAATGTATCGAAGCTGTAGACTGTGTATTTTCTGATAGGATATCGAACCTTTATACTCTAGATAAATTTTATTTACATATTTATACCATTTTTAGAATACATCTTAGACAGAGTATATCGTAAAAAAAATATTGCAAAGCAAAATCGTCTTCCTACTTTTTTGAGATCCGCTCCACCACTCTCAAATATACATCGCGATCGCGTCGATCACACGTTAACATTGATTCATCGGTGCATACTATTTAAACTGTTGTTAAAATTGTTTGTACAAATGTTGAAACTAAACATACATATTCCACATTTTTTTTACAAATCTAGCAAGAATGTGTAAGAACTATAGTCAAGATTATTTACAAGTATTTCCTGTAAATAAAAATAGGAGAGATAACTCTCACTGATGTCAACAATCGATGTAACAGGGGTACCAGACAAGGACATTCATTATTTTAATGCTAACTTTTTCACATTTCAGCTGCATGTTCGCATGAATTTTCTCCCGGATTATAAAAGAGATATCTCATGACCAAATAAAAAAAATATTAATCGTCATCATAATTATGAATTTTTGAATTAAAAATATTGCTTTACTTTGGGAATAAGGTTAATTTAGGGAAAAAAACAAAGAAGAAAAAAAGGAAAACTGCAAAATTGAACAGACTTTAATTTTTTTAATTTCAAATCTCTTATCTATAGCTTTTTTGCATGAAATAATTTCATGTCGAATTTCATTACCTAAAAAATAATAAACATGTAAAGCATCTACCTTATAATCAGGAATAGATAAATTAAAATTTAAAAATATTGTTTTGTCTTATATTCTTGTTGCACAAAGACTCATCAATTTAGAGAAATTAAAACAAGCAAAAACATCCGAATGAAAAAAAATGTTCTTAATGTTCTCACTTTAATAGAGCTGCTCAAGTAAATCTGATGAGAGAGAGAGAGAGAGAGAGAGAGAGAGAGATGGAGGGTATAGATAAAAATATTTATATTGAATCTATTTGGCGTAGGTAGTCTATTGGTTAAGGTGCCGGACTCCAAACCGAAAGGTTGTGAGTTCGAATCCTGGCCGCGACAACTCGACGTTGTGTCCTTATCAACCAGACACAATATAAAGCCAGATATTGACAAATATCCATTTTTTCCTTCATATCAATAAGGTAAATACATATTTATAAACCAATACCCAAGTACATGAGCCCCTCTAGATCATATAAATACACATACTCAGTATATTATATCACGGTATACTATAAATAGGGGTATAATTTTTCGATATTTGGCTTATTGAGCGTGAGATTGATAAAAATTCAGGTTCTTGTTGAAAAAATGAAATAACCACAATATGTTCTGCCATCCAAAAAGTTGAATAAAAAATTCATGCTGTTGAGCAACAAACAACAGGCATGTATCACAATTTGTATAATAGCTGCAGATCTGGTCTGAAAAGAAAATTGGATGAATGACCCGAGAGGTACAGTGCCACACATTAAAAAAAAAAGGAACCCCCCCCCCCCAATATACTCCTTGATTTTTTTCCCTTCATTTTGCAATTTATATTTATTACACATCATTACATATTTATTACACTATCTTTTCATGTTTTCATTGCGAAAAATTGAGTTAGAAAACTGAAGATAGCCGTTCCATACAAAAAATACTCCTCTATACATAATAAGATAGAGGGGTATTCGTTTGTGAACGTGGGGGTACCCAGAATTTTTTTTTACTTACCTGAAGAAGTTGTGAAACAAAAAAAAAAAAAAGAAAAGAAAATCCTATTAAAGCCAATCTTTTTATTTAAATGCCACATTATTTTTATGACGACTTGCCATTTCACGCAATTTAACTGCCAATTCTAAAGCAAAACAGCGTGCACAATAAGTTGTGGGTATTTTAGAGGAGTTATCTCTCTTTTTATTGTCGTGCGGATAAGATTTCTAATCGGCACGACCGTCGTGCGAATAACGAATATAATCGGCACGACCGTCGTGCGGATAGACACTTCCAAAACTTTACAAAAAACAATAATACAGGGCAATTGTACATATTACCAGATTTCTATTAACAAGTTGTTTACAAATAGTTGTGTAGTTTATCAACGAACACTGACTAAAAAGTCATTAAAAAATAACATTTATATTATTATTAATTGCTGAAAGTGTGTAGCCAAGTTGAGATTACAAACAAAGTATGAATGGACTAACAATAAATAATGTCATATGTTCTGGAAACGATACTTTTCTGTGTATAGCACGCATTGCACACTGAACTTTTCTTGTCCAATCTTCCGAGGCTGCTTAAAAATGAAAACGTATTACCCCTAATCAACGACTTATCAGTTCTTAAGTGTGTTTTCAATATCAACACCATCTCTTCGCTTCGTACAGGCCGCCATTTTCAAGGACAGGTACTTTCATTTTCAATTTCTAAATAGGTCGTTCGTGTATCGTTTCGTACCGATATTTGAATGCTTGTATCTTAAACCGTATCTTAGAAGAAAATATCGATATGTATCGGTGTATCGGTATATCGTCCCACCCCTAGTGTAGATTGAACTTTATTGAAATCGTGTCCCAAGGCTTAGGGCTAAGATACAAACGAAGATTTAACTGTAGGAGAATTTAAATAAGTTTTCGAACGTTATGCTTTCAATTAATATATATTACATGTAACTACAGAAACATGTTCGCAAAGTACAGTGTATTTCTTTGAACAATTAATTGCCTTGCAAGCCTTAGTTTATTTCTTTGATAAATTAGGAATATCAAATCTTTTAAGTGATGAATGTAATTATGTAACTAAAAATGTCAAACGCAAAAATGTATAACTAAAGTGTAATTTAAAAATGCATTTAGGATTTCCCCTATATAATTACTCATTAAAACGTTTTTTTTTGTAAATCCAGTACACATGTACCTTCTAAAGAATCGTAATTCGTGAATAATTAGTGTGATGTCTCTTGATATCATTTAGTGTTTGAATAATGGTTCTAGGAAAAAATGAAATCTTAAAACTCTTTTCAGAAGCACAGTTTATAATTGATACAACTTGAAACTAATGATTAATTTGTTTATCCGATCAATGCAAAATTAAGCTAACGGAAATTATACCGGTCAACAGGGTATTCCTTCTTCTAAAAATGTTACTCTTTCTAAGGGCATATTTTGGTATCCTGGATATGCATGACTTTGATCAATAAAAATTATCCTCAATTTTTTCTCATTAGTTCAAATTTTGATTTTAAAAATGAAACAAAAAATATTTTAATACTATGTTCTTGATCTGTAACCTATGTGATAATTTTCATTGCATTTCGTCTTATAAGATTATTTCTGTTCTCTTTGTAAGACCACGTAGTCAAAGATTCAAGTGTATATCGTTTTTGTTCTATCCATCCTTCTGTCTATATGTCCTCAAAATCATTTATCCTTGTCCATAATATTTGATTGGTTGAAAATATGGCTTTCATATTTTCTTGTATACTTACTACTGGTAATAGCATGTATTCCTTGTGAAAATCTTTCATTGCGTTAAATCCAATTTGACCAATTGTTTGGAGTTTAACCTACATTTGCATATAAATAAACCAAACTGAAACTTCACGTTGGCAATAATTTTCGAGTAGTTGGTACTAGACCTTTCATCATTCAGAAATGTATGTATTCTTTCCATACAGATTTTAAAATATTTTCTCCTATTGACGTTGACCATTGCATTAGACTGTTAGACTACAAAAAAATGTTAAACTTGGACATAACTTTACAAAAAATTATAAGTAATAAGGGCGTATATATTTCACAGATGCATTCCTTGTGACAAGATCTTCCTTCGTAAAACTTTAACCTTGGACAAAACTTTGGATCAGTGTATGATAAGTTTTCTTTTAACATTGATCACTTTAAACTTTAAAGGAGCATTACATAAAAAATATTGATGATAATGTTTTGAGTTCAAATCAATTAACCTTTTACATTCGTATTTATTAACATGATACAGGACAACAGCCACAATTCGTGAAAATTTTTGTCTGCTTATGAAGAGTTAATAACTATCTCGCGAAAATTAATAAGGTGTCTCGAAAATCTCACGATCTAAGGTAGTACTACCTGATTTAAGTTTATTTTCTCAAAAGGAATGCTAATTATGCCCCCCAATATCCAATATTCAGTTTATAGCTTTTGCCCTTTCCGTTCGTTTCGTTGTTAGTCTGTCTGTTTGTCCTCAAAAACATTGACATTTCTTATAACTGTTCCTCAGTTGGAGCTATAGCTTTTATATCGCAAAAGTGTATTTCTTGTGACACGCTTCCTTTGGGTACAAACAAAATTGACCTTTTTGCCTTGAACGTAGAGATAGGCCCATCTAACAACAATCCAAATATTTTAATGTTGGTCCTATTTTCAAACAATGAGTACTATCAAGGCTTTCATTCCTCATATGTGCATTTCTATTGAAACAACCTTTCCTGAGAATTGAAAATGGTTGACATTTTGACTTTGACCTTATTATGACGTATACCGATTTTTAAACAATTTAATATTGGCCATAACTCTTCAAAAATTAGTACTATGACTTACATATTTCACAGGTGAGCTCACAATTTTGACCTTGACGATAGAGTATGACCTAGTTTTGAATGGTTGGTGCTAGGGCTGTTACGTTGCACATGTATATTCAGTGAGACAAGATCGTTTGGGGTAACAACATTTTTTTTTACCTTGACCTTGGAGTTTGACTTGCATTTGGGATACGGTAATCTCTGGCATAAGGTGGCATACAATTGCATCATTGATTCAAAAACATATTTTTTATTTAATTGGCAAAAATATGAATCAAGAAAAAAAATTATTAAAAAAATAGAAAAATCATCTCGTTTTATTTTTTCTTCATTATTCAAAGCATCAATTATAACTTTTTACATTCCCAGTAGCTATATTATAATGTAGCTGAGAGATATTCAATGCAAAAATGCAGACTCTGTTTGAGGTTAAATTATACATTTTTACAAGAAATCCCCTCATATTTTGCCATATTCTGATTTACTCAAAATGATAATTAATAGGACAGGATACATGAGTAGATACCAGTGGAGCATTCTTAATCATTAGTAAATGAAATGTGTTAATTGATGGTTTCCATTATCTTCCATTATCCTCAGTGTAATTTATAGTTTTTGTGGGCTTGACACTCATTATTGTATGAATTTATATCGTACGTTAGACTACAAATTTAATACATTCTGTTTTTATCTCCTTTTTATGTAGGTCAAAAGTAAATTAGATATATCATACAGAAGTCACAAACATATTGTTTCATCTTTAAAAATATCATGGATGAATTGTGATTGAATCAGCCATATTGCATTTATACACAAAAGAATGAATTTCTGTTCCTAAAATAATTTCAATCCTATATCGTACCATACGTTTCATTTTTTACAAATTGTATAATATAAAGAATAGCATTATATATTTAAAATACATGGTTACTGTCTTGAAATGCATTTTTGGCGAAGGTGAAAAAAAAAAAAAAACGTTTTCGACTCAAGCCCAAATATTGCTTATATTTCAAGGCAGATACCATGTTTTTGTCTATCCTACAACATTTGACCTCCAAAACGAGCTATTTTTTAACGTTTGATAAATTGTACAGATGGCAGAGAGATGTGTTTGTTAGTTTGATTGTTTGTTTGTTTGTTGTTGTTTTTTGACTTGCATTAAGGATTATATCTTCATGAAAAATTTTCAATCGAATTTTATCACAGTGACTGAAAACTTGAATTTTTCAAAGGTGCTTATTTTTGCAAGTATTTCCCTCTTTTATTCCTGAGTTTACTCTGAGTATTGCAATGAAATAGGAAAAAAGAAAAATGGATTTGTACATGCACAGTTATTTAAATCACAGTTATTTAAGAAATCCAATAATGCTATTCTACTACAGTACCTATTAATAATAGATAATTTTATTGAAAATTTTTCAATAATAACTGCTTATCCCTTTCGTTCAATTCATTTTCATTGTTTTCCAAGTGTAGATTATTCAAAGTCATAAGCAGTGGGGAAACACAGTATTTAATCACTGGAAATTTAATTGGAAAAGAACACTTTTTATTTTTAATTTAATGCCCTGAACCTTGTGAAACTTCAGTCAGACTAGTGACCTACCATTATGTGTACATGAATTTTGCAGACAGTTGGATTTACAATTCTTTTGATGTTTTTGTAAATGTGTCTTGTTTAATGGAAAAGAATGCACATGTACGTTAACTTTGAGAATAAATAATAATGTTTTCTGCACCATAAATGTCATCCTGATATCAACAAAAATAGCTTTAATGTCTGAAATGGGTTTACTAAATACAAATTATTGACAATTTGAAGTAAACAAAGCTGAGTCATCATTATCATATGAACTAGAAGACTCATCTTTGTGTAGGTGTTTATTTATCGGATGATTTTGAATTTTTAAAAATATTTTTTTTTCTATAAAAGCAAATCGCATTAAATATTTTAATTAGCTTCAGGAAAAGTCAATGGCGTTTTCTAAGTTACATAAAAGATACAGTGTATTAATCAAAGCGTGTTTATCATAAACAAAATTAACTTCTTTTCAGTTTGTCAAAATTAGCATTTGGTATGGCATTTTTAATAAAAAATCTTCCATCCTTGTCCTAAAAGGGAAAAATATATAAGTGATGTTTAATTGAAACCTGGTGTGTACCTTACCAATTTCTTTTCTTTTTGCATCTCCTCTGAAAAAAATATTCAATAATTTACATCTTAGACTCATTTTTGTCCTAAAATAGTTATTACGTATTCAGTTGAAAGACGTTATTAATGCACAAACTAATATTTACCTGTTCTTACCTGTGCATATCAGTTTCAGACTGTGTGACCTCATTGTCAAGTGTTTCCTTGAGTTTCCTTGTGCTTTAAAGAGGGAGTGGGCACAGTCTATGAAGCGCATAACACACATCCCATGTGATGAAAAAGAGAATATTCCCTCTGTGATATATATTTTAAAGGTGTTTATATAAACATTGGATTTTTATACTTGTATCATAACAATAATTAAGAAGGACGAGGTAAGAGAGATTCTTTTCTCCTTTGTATACATTTCTTGACTTGTTAATAAGGAGACTGAATTTTCATAAAATAAAAAGAGCAAATCTTATACTCGCAAAAAGAAATTCTGAAGAAAAAAAATTAACTTTTGTAAATTTGCATCGCAAAATAAAAGGTTCTAGCCATATTTAATACGACTACATTTATGACTTTTTATTAAAAGATGGAATTTTTAATAAGGAAAATATGAATGTTTATCATTAAAAGGATAAATTGTTTTTAGGTGTAACGTTACAATAAAATGTATTTTTGATATGATTCTGAACATAAATCATTTGTTTATACAGGAATCTTTTTATATGCTTTTTACTTTCCTTTCAACTTAAAATTTTCTTTGTCACAGATATGTCTGAAATCAAAGAGGAAACCTGTGCGAATCAAAATACAGCATTTGAAGAATTAAAGGAATTAGATGAGATGCTTTCAGCGGAATCTAGCAACGGATCTTCTGCCACCTGTACCCATGCTGTGAACCTTTGTCGTTCGTTCAGTTTGGACAGTAAACAATTGTTGCAAGAATACTTCTGTACAGGAAATATCAATGAGGAGTTGATTCGTTACGAACATATAGAAGAATTTCTTACAATCTGCAATTCGATAAAGGGTCTGTCTAATTTAAAACGTGCTTGTGCTAGTAAGCTTTTGCAAAACTTAGACAAGGAAAAGGTGTTTGAAATTTTTGACTTAGCAGATAGTTTCGAGATACCAGAAGTTATTGAGAAATGTGCGGATGAGATTGTTGATAATATTGATCACGTCAAAGATATGAGTGAATTTTTGTCACTTAGAAACTCACAAATGAAGGCTTTAATGAGAAGTCGTTGCTGTAAGGAAAAACTAATTCTCAGGGATGGTTTGTATCAATGGTGGCAATGTGATTCCAGCAACCGAGGAGAAGTTTATAGATCTCTACGTGAAAAAATTGCAGGAAAAGTGTTTGAAGGTGAGTCTTCTGAAAGTTGCGACAGTAAAACATACCTGGTGATGTTTTCAATAACAAAAGCAGACGACCAGATCTGCAAGGATGCAAAAGTGCTCAATATTACTAGTGAAAAGGGATATGGTGTGAAATTGAAGGATGTTACGGATTTTACCAAAGGATATGCGGCCTGTTGCATCCAGACGGCTGCTACCGAACCGCCATATATTTTTATTTCAGGTGAAGGACAAAAATCTCTCAAATTCTTAGAATGTGATGTCATCATGAATAAATGGAGAGTTTGTGCAAACATGAAATATCCTCGAACAAATCATACGATGAGAAGTGTGCAAGACAAAGTCTATGTTTTGGGTGGCAAAACTAAAGACTCCATTGTTCCTCAAATCGAAGAATTTGATCGTAAGAAAAATTCATGGTGTTTGGTAGGAAACCTGAAATGGGGAGTTAGTTCTCCACTGTCTATTGTCTATAATGAAAAAATCTATCTATTTGGGGGCAAGGATGAGCATGGGGAAAATGTATCAGTTATTCAAGTCTTTGACTCGGTGAGCAAATCAGTTGAGATTGTAGGATACCTGCCTATAGAATGTTCTGGAGGAAGAACGGTCGTTGTTGGGCATTCTATTTATATTCTAACGGAGCGAGGTCACTGCATCAAGTATCGCGTGGAAAAGAACGAGAGTGTTGTTCAGACAGAACTACCAAACAACCGGTCCATGTTTGGAGTGTATTCCAGGGAGAAAAAGATTTATGTGACAGGGGGTCTAAATTCTAGTAATCAGTCGCCAGATTTTGATCTGGTTTATTCTGTAAGCGAAAATTTGTGTGAGAAGAATGAACGAAAAGAAGCAAAGAGTTTGAATGTATTTGGACAATGTTTTGTAAAAATTCCCAAATAACATACAGTTTTTCCCTTTGTGTTGAATACAAATGTTGATTAATATTGTTATGTATTGTTTAATATATAATGGTATCCTTCTCTGTTACTAGTGCTTGATACAATAAAAATTGCCACATCCAAAAGTTTTCATGACTATTATAAACCATTACGTACCATGATGTTGTCCTCTCATTCTTCAAATTGCATGTTGTTCTATGTTTTCTCTTCCTTGAGAGGAAACATCCCCAAAAAAAATCCATAATCTAAATTTCTTTGATTTCATTGTAGACTTATAGCATTTATAATGTATATCTTCAAGTATGATCTATCACGTTAGTTTATTTTGGTTTTTTGTACATTATACGTACTTTATGTATATAGTTTTTAAAATGCATTTTAAAATGGATTGGTATATTGTAATGCATGATAATTGATTGTAGACATAAATCTATCTTCAACAAAAAGTTTGTACTATCCTAAGTGATGAAATGTGCAGGGAAAAAAGGCTGGAAAATAATTCTTAAGCATGAATTTTTCACTCTGACTGACAAGCAGTCATTTTATATATTATTTTAAATAAGCTAGAAATGAAATATTCAAGTGTTTACACAAGAAATACATGTACATGTAAAAGTGTAGATTTTTTCATGATATTGATATGCCTACGCTTAGGGTTATAGTCATTTGATTTAGATCTAGAAAAAAACCGAGGAGGACAACAAGTGAAATTAACTGACCTTTCAAAGGAAAGTTTTAATGTTTATGTTCTTTTTCTCCGAAAAATGTTTTTATGTTTAACTAAAAGGTTTTTGCAGCCTTGAATCATGGTCTAGTACTCAGTGATGGTTAGGGGTCATACTTAATGTTTACGTCTGGAACTAAATTAATTACGTTAACAAATATATCTACAATTTACAATATCTCAACCTTTGATAATGAAAAGTAATGTTTGAAACTTTTATGTGTTATTACAAATAAAAAAAAAAAAACAAAGTAACTCATTTTCTATGTACATGTAGATTCGATTTGAACACTGACGTATATATTTCTTTATTTTTATATCTAGATTTTATTTCAATTATAAAATCCCATGTAATTGATCAAAGCAAAATGTTTTAACCCCATTTATTTCAAGATCACAGTCACCCTCGCCCCCTCTCCAAAATCAGCACTGCTATTGTTTCACACAGGCCTGAAAATTTATAAAGTATATACGACTTTGAGCCATACATTCATGTTATAGCAATATTTATATAGATAGCAAAAAGATATTGGGGATTTTGAACAGATAGAATTTCTTTAGAATATTTAATCGCTATATTATTAAGTAAAGTATCAATTATTTAATGCTTTCATAATTAATATTGGAAATGAAATAAAACAGAGAGATCAATATTCAAGTTACGCTTGGAATGTACACCTTTTTAAATTATAAATTTTCATTTCATCAAATTAAAATAAAGCTAAATGAAAAAATATGGCTGAAATTGTATGCAATAATTTGCATGGCTAATAATCAGTATCCGGACGACTTTTTATCGAAACGGAATTTTTAAACGTAACCTTTTATGTTTAACTGCATGGTAAAATTGTTTCCGGACAAATTGATGATAAATCAGGCTCCACTGATGTAAAAATTGTTTCAATATGATAAATAATACGCAGATTGTATTACGCATATTCCTTTTATAATATAAAAGTAGATCTGCTCCTTTTGCACAAATAAGCGCAAACAAGATCTATTTTCACAATATAAAAAGTGGAATGATTTGCCAAAGTGTCAATTCTTATCATTGCAGATTGTAAATAACACATAAAAGAGCCGTAAATTAGCATAAACTGTCCATTAGTCACGGCTAATTTCATTCCTCATTCATTCTGAATGAAATAAATTACCTATCTATGTAGATGTATATATGATAAATGACCCAGTTCGGCTTTGCAAGTGCAAGAAAATAATACTATATGTGTCATTGTTTGTCTGGTATTGAAATAAACAAATGGATTGTTTGTAAATATCTTATTTATTCTCAACTAAACACAGTCTTTTAAACATTCAATCAAGAATGATTAAGGTCGACGAAAGTCGAGTCAAATGAATTATAATGCCTTTAAAGTGATTAATTTTGACATTTAATGTTCTCATAAATAGTAATAGACTATACATGTTTCGAATTAGGGAATGTAAAGTACAAGAAGTTGATTGTCCAATGTTGGAAAGTGGAGAAATACATCCCTAACCCAGCGCAGAAAATATTGTTTTAAACATTAAATATTGCGCCGTATGCGCCGTACATAGCATAATATTTGCATTTCAGGATGAGTAGCGTAAGCGTAATGGTCATAGACTTAAATATTTAAGAAATCACAGTGATTCCTTATATTTCCATTTCATTGTGAAATAAAATTGCATGTAGATTTAGACTTTAAAAATGTAGACATAGATTTAAATTACACGAGAATTCCCATCCCAATTTCAATAGTCCTCGCCCACTGACGTCATATTAAAGATTTTCTGCAAAGCGTCATACTCCGAGACAGATGCGCACGAGATTTGCCTGAATTTTACAAAATTGACCTGCCTAATTTATATTCCGGTAGAATTATCAAGAAATTAACTCCGCTAACTTTCAAAGAGTTATCACAGAGAGAAAAATTAGAAATGGAAATATAAAGCCATATCGCCACAGCTCTACCGCTATGACATTATAGATTTAATTGCAATCAGATTAAAACTGAAAAGGGGTGGGGGGGGGCGTTTTCAAAGAATTTTACAAAATTCTAATTTAGTAACCATAACAAACCCGTTCATCAAAATCAAAATTCGATAAATAGAATTATGTATCTTAGTGAAGACTGCTTGTTTGTCAAGTTATATAGAATTCAGACCCAAAAAATAATTTGAACAATTCATTACGAACAGTTGAGCAGCTAGACGGACGGACGCACAGACACGTTACTATCGCATAAGCTCCTCTGGTCTTTGACCATTTTAAGCTAAAAACGTGGGTATCTTACTCTACATAAGTATGAAAAATATAAATTTCAAACTAGCTTATTCATAAAATTCATTGTGTTTCGACAAGGAAAGTGATTCACTGTAAAAGGAGCAGAATTTAGAACCCCAAAACAAACTGCAATTTTTGCTGCGTAAATATATTTCATAAATTCAAGATGACACGAGAAATATATATCATCCATTTCATAAATTCAAGATGACACGAGAAATATATATCATCCGTTCTTAAATATAACTAAATGTTAAAGAGTTCTGTCCTATAAAATAAATGAGGCAGACTAAGTAACATGTAAGGTCAGTGGTAATTAATGCATAAAATTAATTAATCTCAAAAACTTTTTTATTCACCTTATATACTTATGCAAATATGATTGCATGCATTTCAATGAAGATATACATGTAATACCGTTAACAGTTGCATGTTTTATTCTACATGTATCAACATTTTTGACGGCCTATATGAGGCCATTAAAAATATTTTTGTTTGATGTACTCCGACCCACATTTTTCAAGACGGGTAATTACGTAGGTTTTTTTTTCATTGCTTAACAGTATTTTTAATTTCAAGTTGATAATTGTCATAAAAAAATTAAGACTAAGAAATTTATTGATGTTTTTAATATACATGTACACTGTACATTGTATAACTAGACAGATTTAATATATTTTATTTATTGCTATGAAACTTTTCAATCTTAATGCATCCTAGAGAAATTATATGTATTTCACGTCTATTTATTTTAAACACTTTTTTACTATTTAAACATAAGACAATGCCTAGAGGGTTAAGCAACCTCTTTGCGTGAATTTTAAAGGTGCTTGGTTACAGATTTGAAGTTAATATTTTTTATAGCTATTTTTTTAAGTTTTATGAATTATGCTTGCTATGAAAGGCGAAAGGATGTATCAATCAAATGCATCCTGAAATTTATTGTTTCAATAATTTCCTGATTAAATAAGTTATTTGTTATATAATATCCATGTGAAATGCTATAGCAACATAAAGTCATATTATATAGAAAATATGAGAAAAATTTAATTTAAAATCTGTGTCTCCAAACACCTTTAAACTGATATGATACAATATAATTACTCAATACAACATGAACAAAATTACAGACATGTGTTTCTCTTTTTTCTGTGAACACGTTGTTCTCAAATCGATTAAAATGGTACATATTGCTGTGTGATTTTTTATGCCTTCAACATGAAATGCTTCCACAGACTTCTGTAAAATTGCTTTATCATTAATACCAAGATTATTTACTGAACGTAAAGTGCAACTCTGGCTTTTGACCATAGTGCATTTACATTTTTCCCCAGGATCCTTTCTGAATCAATTATATGTTTATAAATATGAAACAGAAAACACTGGCCATTATTTACTAAAAAAAAAAAAAAAAAACATACAGTTTACTGTAAACCAAATTTTATTCATGTGCGAAAAATTTTCGCAAATATTTCTCGCCGGGAAGCAGTCATTAATCTGGTCTCTATGTCTAATAACAACAGATCAAAAAAAAAGCTTTATCGCAAAGATTAATCATCTTGAACTAGTTTACCCATAGTAAATCACAAAATAAAGTCAGCGCAAATAAAAGTTGGTTTACAGTAAGTAAAAATTTGTTTCCACTATATCACAGTTATTACAGTACTGTGACTTTGCTTTAGACTTTTATCATCCAACCACTCTTGGCTATTAAATCACATTTAATTACACCATTACAAGGAATCATCTAATCTTCACAACATGAGGGGCCAGTAACTCTGGATCAATCAAAGACTTTTCCAATGGAGTGTCAATATTATAGTCATGTGTTTGTTGTCGCCGTGGTAACCCCCTCTTACTGCGCTGGGGGATAGGGAGTTCCGAATGATGAGCTGGCAGGGGCTCAGTGAAGAAGTAGGGATGAAGCAGGGCATCCTTAGCCGATATTCTCTGTTTGGTGGGGTACACCAGGAACTTTTTGAGGAGGTCTAACGCCTCAGCTGAAGCATCGGGGACTATCTCCTCCAGGGGTATGGGGTTGTTTTCTGGGAAGGTGATTTTATTGTAGTCTGGCAATTCAGAAATGCCCTGAAAAGAATCAGAATAAAGTATGATAATTAATAATTCCAGTACATCAATTTACCTCATTTTTGCAAACAAAATATTTAGGTCACAAAGTGGCCTTTTATATTAATAGAAACAAGCTATCTAATATATCTACTTAATTAATCTTTTAAAGTGACTGTTGTATCAATGAACTTACAGGCCAGATCTTTTCATTTGGGGTTCCTAGAACTCGTAACACCTGACAAAGCTGTTCTATGTCATTTTCTCCCTATAAAAGATAATTATAAGAAGTAGTATCCATTATGCATTTAGAAAATTCTTTAAAATTACAGTGTATAATGATCTGTGATGAAAAAAAAAAATTAAACAAATTCCATGAAAGTCAGCTTGTAAATATTTACTAGTACATGAACAGTATAAATGTTTCAATACTTACTGGAAACAATGGTGAATTGTTCAACAGCTCTCCAAATATACAACCAACAGCCCTGAAAAGATTAATAATAATAATTCAGTATAGTCGATCCTTTGTAACTCAGTAGGAAAGAAAAGAAAGGGGGGTCAAATTAGGGGCCTATGTTTTTAGCACTCACCAGAGGTCCACTCCTTCATCATACTTTCTAGCTCCATACAACAGTTCAGGAGCTCTGTACCATCTACAAAGATGGAAATATATGCATGACAATTTTTCAGATCTTTGTTTCTAGGATGAACTGGCTAGCTTTATGAACATTTGAAATTAAACAGCAAAACATTCAATAAGTAATTCTGACAAATGATCATGGAAATCATTGCTGTTTCTATAAAACTTAATTTTCTTTCAAAAGAAAGGATTTCAAACTTGGGAGCAATGAGCAACTTTACAAAAACATTAAAGTTATTTAACACAGTAATAAGAAATCTCTAAAAACAAATCTGCCTTTAAATCTAATTCCAAAATGATCTGATAATAATCTGCACTGTATAAATTTCAATCAAACCTGGTAGCCACTTGGTGACTGTACTGTCTTTCTCCTTTGTTCTGAAATACTCGAGCCAGTCCGAAATCTGCAATCTTTAAGTGGCCAGTAGAGCTAATTAAAAGGTTGGCAGGTTTCAGATCCTAAAATGCAGGAAGAATGTTATATCAGAACTTAGCACAATTGAATGCATGTGTAATGATCGCAGCTATTTTTTGAACAATGGAAACACACCTTAACATTTTTTTAAAAATATGTCCTCTAAGTGGATATGTTCATTTAAAATAAAATGAAACACACACATATAATTATACAAACCCTGTGCATGATGTTATTCTCATGACAAAAAGCCACCCCTTTGAGCAGCATCAACATATAGGACTTGACCTGACCCTCTGTCAGTGGCTTCTCTGTATTACGAATGACCTCTGAAAGGTCAGAGAGCATGTACTCAAAAGCCAGGACCAGGCTTGTCCCATGGGGAAACACCTCTCGTAACTTTACAACCTAAAAATAGCTCCACAGTTAGTTTAGCTCCAATAATGTAGCTCTCTCTCTAACTTTATTTTTTGGGAGGGGGGGGGGCTACAACTCCTTAGGATCTCAGTAATGGTGCAAGTGCGGGAGTGATTCACTCCCGCACAGATTTCGGTTTAAATTATCAGTAAATGGCTATTTAATTAACATTTCTTATCTGAACTCCAAAATTGTAGTCATGCAAAATATAAATCAATCCAAATATACACAGAACAATCCATATATCTGTTATTTTCATGTATGTCAACATCACAACTTGAATTTATCAGCCATGTTTTCTGACCTTGATCGATTTTATTTTTGACCAATGAGACCAGGGATCAGTAAGGAGCAGATCTCTGTAGGATTTTAGGCATTAATATGGCTATTAACAGAAAAAAGTTACATGAAAGAGTTTTATTTATTGATGATAAGTGATGCCATACAGCACAATTATTTACTAACCCTAACTGTCATGGCTTCTGATGAGAGCCACTGGTAAACAAACAGATTTATTTTATCTGGTTTTCGGGTTTAACTGTTGTTGACAGTGAATAAAAATTTCCTCTTTTTAGAAGTAAGTTTTTTGCTTGCAGTCGCCTGTTTTTTAAAAATATATTTGCACCATTACGGAGATGCTATGGAATTGTAGCCCTCTCCAAAAAATATCAGATTAAAAAAATCAGAGAGGGCTACATTATTGCAGCTACAGTTAGTTCTGCTTAATCATTTTCCAAACCCATGTATCCATGAATTTTTCTTAAGGACAGACGAGACGTTCCTTAATAATAGATAAATTTTTCTAAGAGTTTGTATGAATATTGCTACTTAAACATGATTACTCACAAAAAAATACTCACATATACCAGGGGTAGTTTTTCTTATATAATCCTTTGGGGAAGAAAAATAATTTTCCAATTTCAAATGTTTAAGTGTTTGGATCTTTTAAAAACGTTTAGAAACTGGTTTAGAAATCAGAATGTTATTAAAATTTTGAATATTTTTCATACATTACGAAGATATACAAAACAGATTTTGAGGAACGTCTCGTCTGACCTTAAATAAGAAATATACACTATATCTTTTTGTTACTAAATACTCACATATGGATTGTCCTCAATTTCTTGGAGAGCTTTAATTTCTCTATAAAAAATAAATAATGAAGGAATTAATGTCCAAAAAAAATATGTATTAATCATTGCATTTACATGTACAGTACTAATAGACTAAAGATAAGATACCAGTATAATAAGATTATAATAAAATATTCAATATGATCTACGAATAGCACATCTTAATCATGGTTATTAATAGAAAACATATTAGAGATATAAGATAAAAACCTTAAAGCTGTGTGTGGAATGCCATCCTCTAATTTACGTAGAGGGACCTTCTTCAAAGCAATCACTTCCCCACTCTGAGAAAAAGACAATAAAAAATTATATCAATGCAATTACGTTTGTGAATGAAGAAAAGTCTTGTAATTTTGCTTGTGTGGCAAAGACTCCAAACACTCTAACCCAGACTCATCCCAGTCTGGTCTGCAGCATTTTCTCCTCTCCTGTTACATTTGGTGCCATGCCCAAGAATTGACAGGTGAAAGACCTGTCAGGGATGAGCCTGGGTTGGGGTCTTTGGAGGGTTAAAGACCTTTAAGGAGGGAGGAGTGTGGCAGTCAACCCAGTTCGATCGCCGGTGGCCAGATAGGTCAGTTGGCAGAGCACCTGACCAGAGTTTTAGGGGGGCCCAGGTTCGAGTCCCGGTCTGTTCCGCTGCATTTTCTCCTCCCCTGTTAAACTTGTATCAGATTCCACACACAAGAAAAAAAGTATACCTGTTTCACATTTTTTGTAAATATATATTTATTAGACAATAAAAAGTATGGTAAGAAATAAGAATGTCCATATTATATGTGGAAATTATAATACCTCAATATGTTTAGCTTTCAAAACAATGCCATGAGCTCCCTCGCCAATCCTGCCCAAAATGATGTGTTGGTCCATGATTATACTGAAAAAGAATAGCATTTCTTAAAGTGCTAATCAATGTATGTTAAATAGATTTTATAATAGTACTTAAATCAACCAAATTATAGTAAATTTACAAAGACTAGTTATTTTAAAATCACCAGTCCTGTTACACGTTTGATATCCTTCCGATGGGAAGGTATAATGCCCTGATAGTATAATGCCCTGATTGACCTGATTTCATTTAATTCTAAAATATGAAGTATTAAAGTGCCCAAACAAGTTTCTTTTAACTGATTATAATTAGAATACTAATTGTCTATAAGATTCACCAAAGAAAAAATTCAAAAAATATGTTTTTATGTTGTTTATTTGACAGAGAAAATCAGCAGGGGTATAATGTCCTGATTTTGAGGTATAATGACATGATTTCCTGATAATATGAAAATTCTAATAAAAAGCATATTATCATTAAATTTGTTTAATTTTTCAATCTAAATTGTTTTCAGTAGGATAAATAAGTGTTTTAGAAAAAAGAATTTTGGAAAATATTTTTTATGTCTAGCTCAAAAAGCACTTTTGGAGTTAGCAGGGGTATAATGTCCTGATTTTTTGAATGCCCTGATTTTTGCTTATGACCTGATTTTAACACCTGTGTCTAACTTATTCTTTAAAATGAATTGGAATTACAATGCTTTTCATCATTTGATGTTAATTTTCATTCATTTTTTTAAATTTTAATTTCTTAATTAAGTTGATAATTTTAAAGTTGATACACTTTATACATACATTTTATTGTAGCACGTACACTAAACCAATATTTTAGTATTTTGTGCAAACTTAAGATTTATCTATGCAATAATATAATGCAAAATCTTTGAAGAAACTTTTGATTGTTTTAGAGAAATTTATAAAAAATAATTTTTAAGAACAATGATAATTTGATTTACTGGCCGCAGTATAGCCAAAATAGTATTTTTTTTTTTTTATTAATGTTCAAAAGTAGCGAAAATGCAGATATTTTAGAAAAGCATTGAGGTAACTAAAGATTTTAAAATTGTGGATAAAGATATGTCGTAATTTATGATTTTTAAAACTTTTATTCGTTTGTTGTTTTAAAAGTTACGAGCATTCACGTGTTTATGAACAAATTTCTACATTTTTCAATAAAACATCAAAGGAATGAAGTACGTCTGTTGACAATATAATTCTAAGTAGGATAAATAAGAATTGACAGGTATATGCCAATTTTTAAATAGCTGTGATTCTACAGCAAGGTACAGACTGTACAACAAAATAAATTGATCAATTAAAAAAATATTATGTACCCTGTTTGTGTACATATCATTGCTTGTTTATTGTGTCTGATAGTGTCAAAGGGACATAGACCACATACCCCCTTTTACTACCTCCCCTATATATGGCTTCTGTAATTAACACCTGTGTAATCCCAGTCAACAATGTTCTGCTGATTGCATAAACAAACCTGACAGTATCTATTACTATAATAACATATTTCAAAAAAGACAAAATTTTTAAATGATTAAACATTTGATTTTATATACTTATAAAATGAAATTTTTGATTTTTTCTTAAAACTATGTATTACAAATAAAATAATCTAAAAAACTTTTTAAAATAATTAATTAAGATTTCTCTAGGGCATATTTATTGAAATATTGTTAATTTGTTTATTTGAGAAAAAACGAAAAAAATATTTGATACAAAGCTTTAATTCAGAATACATTTATAATACTTTGCAATTACCAATGCCTTTATGTTTACAACTTATTCTAAATGGAGACAATAATCTTACATACAACCAAAATATTGCAATATTTAAACTTGTTCAAGAATTTATTGCAACTACAAAGTGATTTGCATGATATTCTATCTGATTTTGTTTTTCAATTGTCAAATCACAGAACCAAAACCTATTTATGTTTTCTTATTCATTTTTTTTTTAAATTTATACAATTATTAATATAATTGCCAGTCATATATGTTAAAATATAAATTTAAATTATATTATCAGCTCATATATTTCTCTTTTTCTGTTCTCCTTAATTTGCCTTGTCATATACATTTCTACTGAATATATGCATGTATATATTTATATTTTTCAATGTTATATTAATAATGTTTACTTGTACATGTATGATTTTGACCTTGTATTGTGGAAAGGACTTATATAGGCAGTGCCTGCTGTCCAATCCAATTATTTTTTATCATAATAAAATATTGTTTAAATTAAATCAGATGAGTCTTTGGTGATTTCAAAATATCAGCTAGGTCATTACCTTTTCTTGACTAATAAAATTCTTTTAATCATAAAAAGTGTACGTAATACCGGTATAGAATCACCATATGTAATCAATAATTCCCTCAATAAAATGTAATATTTAAGTTGATAATATGCATTTTTATCACTACGTGTATGTTTACACGTAAATCAGGTCAATCAGGACATTCAGAAATCAGGACATTATACCCCCTACAAACTTCAAAAGTGATTTCGGGCAATATATAAAACACATTTTCACCCAGACTTAATTAAACTAACTTCACATATCACTCTTAAAAAGATATTTTATCAAATATTAATATTTAAATAATCTTAAAGTGTGTTCATTAGAGGTTTTTATACTATCAGGTCATCAGGTCATTATACCCCAAAATCAGGACATTATACCCCTGTCAAATTTCTAAGTCAAATAAAACATACAAAAATATTTTGATTCTGCATTTTCTTCATGGTTCTCAAAGAAAATGATAATATTAATAATTTCCATTAAAAATATTATTGTTAATGTGCATAAAAAATCTTTATTTCAGCATATATATGAAATCAGGTCAATCAGGACATTATATTATTTAAACTAATTTGCATCATACCCGTATGGATTTTGAAATAATACAATACCCGTTATCAATTAATTGTTCAATCACACCATTCTAGCACTTGAATAGGAGCAAAAACGGTATACAATCAACAAAATTAGTATGAAAATTATCGTGCAAGAAAAATGTTGTCAGGAAAGCGGCGATCAAATTTATCTCCTAACATTGAAGATCTAACAAAGGGGAGTAATGCCTTTTAAAATACAGTATCAACGTTATAATTTAGTATAGGCCTACATGTCTCTGATAGAATCCTGTTTATTTCTCTACTTGAATGATAATCATTTCAGTATGAATCAATAAAAATTTCGCCAGTGATTATTTATGTTTGAATCATCCATGAAATATCAGATAATAATTATTGAGCATATTTTTTTTTAATTTCAAAATTTATTTAATGAAATAAGAAAACGGTAATTTGTCTGTTTTATTAAATTTGACTCTTCGAAAAAAGAAAATAGTATGAATTTGGGTATCCATGTTACTTTTCACGCGTTTTCAAATTGCTGAATTCAGATTTACATGTACACTGTAGCTGTTCAAAATGTACATGTAAATATGGACGCTTGACGTATCAAAAACTGGGAGTTCTTTTCTTAAATAGATTTTGTCTCTTACTATTATTACACGGGTAAATGTTAAATATGAAAAGAAATGTCAAACACGTCAAGCGCCTGTGCATGTAAACTACTCTAAAGTTGACTTGTATGAATATAATGACGTCATAATGTGAACTACACCATGCCAAAAATACCCATTGTGACGTCACAAATTAAATACGTCACAATGGCCTTAGAAAAACAATGAAGCTTCGTCGAACTTGAAGGTTTGATTTTTTTTTCAATGTCATTTGTTTGAATATTAATATTACTGCAAACAAATTTTAAGTTTCATTTTTAATTTAAATACATGTACACCTGTACATATGTTATGTCTTTCAATATTTGGCTTATGCTTTGATTTTTTTTTCAGATGTAGAGCATAAAAGCGAAAAAAAAATGTCTGTCGGGGCTATTGTTCATCATAGACCTCCAGTAACAAAAAGTCCTCGTTCGAACCCAAATATTAACATCTGTTTAGCTCAAAAGACCAAAATCACAAAGGTACACTGTACTTACATTTTCATTTTAAACACGTACATGTATAACGTAAACTATCGCTGCAGCAAAAATGTTAAATAAAAAAAATACTTTTTAAAGAAATAATATGATAACTTTTTTCCTATCAATTTCAGAAGAGTCGAGATTTTCTTATTAAAATTTATGTTACATTTTAATTTTCATGCGATTTAATCCAAAGAAAAATGAAAGAATATTAAATTTTATAATAATGAAAATCATGTATAATTCGCATTTCATTCGAAATGCATGACAGTATAAAAAAAGTACTACAGAAGTTTCATGGTTAAAAATTTGTTCTGAATTTAGGTATTCAATATATAAATAAATTTATTTTTGTGTAAATCATTCATTTATTGTTCACGCTCATTGCTGCATTTGAAAACCTAATATAATACTTTAAAAATATTTTTGTATATACTGCAGTACAAAAAAGTAAAGCTGGTGTATTAAAATAATCTTATTTCTTGATTTCCTCTAGGGATTTCACCTCATAAGTCCCCGGAAGCCTTCCTCTGATCTCCCCGGGGAATCGTTACAGGGGATCCCCCTCCTGTCCAGGGAGGGAAGTCAGGTGTACGGTCCCTGTACCACGCCCCGATACAACTCTGAGGTAGATAATTACACTTAATAGGGTCATACACGTACATGTACAAGATATTTGTAGTTAATTAAAGACCGATTTGAAATCATTTTAGATTGCCCAAATTTTCAATATGTTAAAATACGTGTACATGAAGATATATTGCAAAAATTTGAAATTCTTTATATTTATCCATGTAAACCATTAAATTTAAATGTTGTATTTTTGTATGAGTACTAGTACAGTAGCATCTTTTTTGGATTCTATATTTGTAATGGATAAAAAAAGCCCGTTTTAACTTTGACTTTTAATTTATCAATTTATAATTAATAAGACAGAGTTAACGTTACATATGACTGGAAGGGGGATATATGTGGGCATGTTTTGTTTCCCTACTTGTCCTTTCTCATATGCATCGGTCACGCATCAATACAACATGTTTTACAGGTTGTAAACGTATCAGGAAAATATGTTGTCAACCCATACACTGAATGTGGAGAAACCCAAGAGGAAGAAGAGCAGGGCCCCCTATCCTTGTTTGGCGAACGTCTTGGTGCAGGGGGAAACATTAACAGTGTTGTATGTTTTTCCTGATAATTAAGAATTGAATTAGTGCATTTAATTTGATATAATAACGATTCATAACGTTGTTTTTATGGTTATGGAATTTATTTATTTATCTTCCTTAATGTTACCACTCCCAGAATTTGATTATCGCAAATAATTATATATTGAAAATTGATTTTTAATTTAATTTTTTTTATTTATTTAATTTACATTTTTATTTATTTATTTTTACATTTTACTATTTTTTTTATATTAAAGCGAGCAACTCCTCTACTTCAAGTACGAACCAGAAATGACACCAGAAAGGCGTGTATCAAAAATAAACCAATACAAAACCTCAATCGCACGAGTCCAGAGTGTTCAACTAAAGGTTACATGACTCCTCTTACGCCCCCTGCTTCGCCTTACACTCCTGGGGCGGATCAGAGTTTTTCCGTTGATGGTCAGCACATAAACTGTGATGTTCCTTCCAGATCAGCAAGTGTAAGTCAGTCTGTCAGAAAAAAACTTTGATCTTGGCATAACTTTTGAATGAGAATAGATAGGACTTGCATATTTCACAGGTGCATTACCAATAAGTTTGAAGACACCGAAAGCGGGAGAGTACAATTCTTTGAATTTGCTTGTCATTTGAGTATTTTATTGTAAAGTGTCAAATTCATTTGCTTAGAAATTTGCAAAACCTAAATATATATATATATATATATTCTAAAGTCTTCTCTTTCCTGAGCAGTCAAAAGACTTTAACCCAGGCTTCATCAAGCGGCCGCGCTATTGTTGTGGAAAGTGTGAACTCCGAATGCTCGAGCACGAATCTCTCAACATGGAAACAGAATGTCCATTCCAAGCTTACCAGCGCCAGACCAAGAGCAGCCTCTGCTATAACGATGACGTCATGTCACATGAATTTTACTCTGATCAGATGATTGACCCATATGTGTTCTACAAGAGTCCATGGGATACGCAAACTGAGCATTATGCACCATTCGAACGTAGTAAAAGCGTCCCAACAGCATCATGTTTTGACCCAAGTTTGATTCATCCAAGAAATAGAACACCAGGTATGACGTCAGCAATTCCTCATTCAAAGCTTCATTCTGGATCTATGTACATTTAAATTTTGGTTAAACACTTATGATTACATACATGTACATGTAATTACATGTATATACTTCCAAACAAAGTCAGCATTCTTCAAAGGACAAATTCTATGTTTCAATTTTAATTTGAAAATTGTAAAAAGGATAATAATTATTTATCCTAGTGAAGTGTTATTTTCTCTTTCGAAGGGTCAGTGAACCTTAAAAATAATACCTTGCTTCATTATTGTTTTTAGATTCAGTGTCTTCATCAAGTTCTGCCAGCATCGAGTCACTACAAATAGAGAATCAAGAGGAAACATATCCTCCACAGAAGACTCCAGAAGAAAATTTAGAAGACAATAACAAAATTACGTCATTGCGTACAATAACTCCCCCTTCTCGCAACACAGAATACCACCGAAACCCACTATATGCTATTCCAAGAATGGATGGGGTTAAGATCCAAAATGAGCCCGTCAGTATGGAAAGAATAGATGTCAGAGAATATTCCTCGTCGATAACAGAATTTGTCGAATCTGGAAATGGTCAGAGATTTCACTGGACAGATAGTTGGAATGTAAAGGAGACAATAATAGGTTCACCGGTAACGTCATCACTACGTCATACACAGACGCCTATACCATCTGTTGGGGGACCTGCTGCAGTAACAAAAAAGGCCTCTCAAGAAATGGTCACCACTATCAGCTCTAAAGAGGACAATCTTCATCAACCATCTTCCAGGTTTAAAATAAAATCGACCTATTAAAATTTTTACAATTATGACATAATTATTAAATTTTATTAACGTTTATTTTTTGGTCTTCATATTGCAAACTTTGAGTTTGTCTCTTCTATAGTTGGTAACCTTACGGTAATTTGCATAAATATCCAAATTTTCAAGCAATTCTTACATGTATTAAAAAGGCATCGTTGAGGCACAAAAACAAGGTTTCTTTATAGAATTTTTTTGTTTATTTTTCAGTGATGATTTACACAACCTTCTCCAGAACTGTGTTAATTCTCTTCGAAACATTTCATTGAGAACCAAGGAGGCTTCGTCTGCTCCGGAAAATTCGCTCCCATCCCAAACGTTCTTCCGAGGTAATTCCTAACAGTTCCTTGGCCCAGTTTTGATTTTGAATAAGTTTTCTATGCACGGGTGTCCAATAGAAATGTCCTTTTTATTCGATACATAGAAAACTATAATTTCAAAGTTTTCTTCTCCTCTTAGATTTCAGAATGCCTACAGATATCTGTTACAGTGCAGTCACAGACAAACGATACAATCGATGGAAAAGAACGAAGAGAAAGGGTAAAATCGGGAGAAAATCCGTCATGTCTTATCGCAGCGATGACGATTCTAGCGACGAAGAAAAAGAGCCAGAATCCAAAGTACAACCAGCAACTCGCCGTAGACAGAAGAAAGCAGCTTCAATCATGGCACAAAAGTTGGAAAATTCCTCAAACGATGCTAGTTCTGAGCCGGTGTCTGATTTGGCTTATGAATCGGTTCAAAGTCAACCTGGAAACAGTCCGATTTCATCATCAACAGAATCGAGAATAAGCCCCACCCTTCTCTATGAAGAGTCCTTGGACTTTCCTTCTTCAAGTCCTGAATTAGGTACCGCTAATCTTTTCCTTATTTGTGAGAACTTTTTTGTTTGATTGCGTAATTTCTTTCCTTCTTTTAGAATGACATTCAGATATGTTTAATTGATATTTATTTTGTAGAAGAGATTAATTAGGTACCGCTAATCTTTTCCTTATTTGTGAGAACTTTTTTGTTTGAAAATCGTTTTACACAAAATATGTAAAATGGCGGGAAAACGTGAACGTTATGATGTCATATTTCTAAAATAACGGCATTTTGATCAAATTAAAAATGACCAATAAAGGTCGCATGTAAATTACATACATGTAAATAATATCCAGAAATCGTGAAAAAAGTGTCTTGCTTATAAGAACCATATACCCATCTTGCAAAAAATAAGACGTAATGTTTGCTGTTTTAAAATTTCATATTTCAATATACATGTACACGTACTTAGAAAAGAAACGTATCCTTTTTTTTGTCCCTAGGGAAGTATACCGTAAAACTCGCTTATAGCGAAGAGCCAGGCAAACATGTACACGTAGTTTACTATATACAATAAATAAATTTTAAAAGTACAGCTAATAATTAAAATCGTGAATTTATTAAAAGCATGTTAGCGGTAGCCACTGTTACTGTTTATTATGCTTTTGTGTTGGCTTGTGCAATCCTACCATTTTTGTAAATAACAGAGACTTTGTGAAAAAATGTGACTATATTTAACAATTCTACTTTCATCCTTTTAGATCAAAATGTTCCCATTCATCTCACAAGTTTCCCTGCCCTCAGCAACTACCACGCTTCCATTCATGTTGGTCTGGACAACAAAGACAGCCAAAGGTCCACCCCTGATATTACAGCATCCATTAGATCCACTCCTTGTGAGGAACACAAACATGTTCCATCCTTGTGTAGTACACCAAATCCTGAGGGGGAAATTCACTCTAAGCCTGAGATAGAACCCCCTCTGATAACACAGGAGAAATATGACAACAGGCCAGCTTCCATCATTTCTAATGGTCCTCTTAGTTCTTGTGATAGTTTTAGCACCATTAGGAGGTAAGATTCTTTACATGTATATAATTCTCCCTCAAGTTATTCTCACTTTTTGAACAATAACCGATGCTTAAACTTGTATAAACTACATACCACTTGTTCAAAACAAAATAGCAGGAAAACCGATTACAGTTTAGATGTCATTTCATATTAGGCAATATTTTAGAAAACACAATATCTGGATTAAACAAGTTTTACTGTACATGATTCAAAACAGTACAAACCCTTAAATTTTCAAATATCTAAACTTTCTGTTCATATTTCAGTGATTATTTAAATTTGATGGTTGAAAATTAATATATATTTTAATATGAATAGCAACAGCCGTTTCTCTAATTCTCTGGCTAAAGACACCATTGTGAGGATGAGCTATTCTATTGGAGAGAAGATACAGCAGTCAATGGCAGTGGTGCCGCAATCCTTCGACAAAAAGTATATTGATGTTTTCAAGAAGAAAGAATCTGTTCACAAGCCAGCAAGGAAAATCAAGGCAAAGGAAGTGCCGAATTCTTCTTTAAAGTATACTAAGAAAACAACAGCTCTTAATCCAAGTAAGCTAATTTAGCAATGATTATAAAACTGAAATGAACAGACTTTCAAGATTAATAATTTAAGAAATATACACTTACATGATGATTTTTCAAGTGTATGGGTCAAATGATTTAAATATATTATGATATCCGCATACTTGTACATATATGTACATGTATTAAATAAAATTCTGATACTAGTACTAAAACATGCAAATAATGTCATGCCATTAGGTACTTTGCTGTTAGCATCATTAAAAGTGTGCTAGCTATACGCATGGTTTACTGCATACTGTATCTTTTGAGATTGAGAAGTAGAAACTGCAACCAATAATGCTTCTTTAGCTTTAAGACATGAATTTTTCTCATCTCTCAAATGTTCTGTTTACAGTTTATCCATTACCAGATCCTGAAGTTGTCCGCCCTCATCTCTCTTCATTGACTCTCAATCATCTACTGAAAACAATGCCATCAAAATCGAGTGCTGGGTCATCTAATTCTAACAAATCATTACCAGAAGTCACCAAAAAACCACTGCCAGAGGTCAAGGTAAACATTGATTATGGTGGAACACCTGATTCTATAATATTCTTGACAGAAATATTTCTAATACCTGCATTTAACATTAAGAAAAAGAATTTTTATAATAAATATACATGTACAAATATTCATAAGTATATGTAAGTAAGGGCTTTAATTTTTCATTGAGTTATTTAAATTAATACTGATGAGGATTTTTTTTACAGAGCTCAACAGGAATGAGTATCATCAGCCCTTCCAATGAAAACCAGCCAGAGCAGAAGAAAAAGAACTTTGGCATAGACAGGAGGTTTTGTCTTGCCTCTAAATTCCCAGTAGTTGAGGCCAGAGTACCAAAATATCAACAAAGGCCGAAGCCCGAGGTCCAACCTAAACCCCAACCTCGTCAGATGATCCCTAGGATGTCTAGTCTGGATTTCAGTCCTGCATTTACTTTTTCCTTCTTTGAATTACCCCAAGTTTACAAAGACCACAATGCTTTGCTGAAGAGAAGAGCATCTATGATCAAGTGAAAATTAGTGAAATACATGTTCTCAAATCATACATTCAAAAATGCTATCTAGAAAATATCTCAATCTGGTGTTTAAATGCAAACCTGCTCTTAAAATGTAATGTATTGATATAGACAGTCTTTAGAATAATAAATTCTAAAAGAATTTTTTTTTATTCCCATGTCTTATATTAATTTTTTTCCTCCAAAATCTTCTTTCAACATGTACTCTTTGAAATTCTTTATGACCAAAAATCAAGATTTTCTTTGATTTTTAAATTCTTTTTATTATCTTATACTGTATTTATAACAGCACATTTTTTTCCTTGTGAAAAACTCTCACAGTAAAATAAACTTTGCATAAAGAAAACAGCATAACAAATTCTTCGACAAAAATTCTTTCAATTTTTTCCCCACTTTTCAATATTAAATAAAATGTCTAATTTTATTTTCTTGCATGTGTTATCCTGAAAATCTTAAAATCTTTAAACTTGACCTATTATAGTAAAATTCTAACAAAGTTAAGTTCTACATGACACAGTTCACTGAGCAGTCCTCCATATTATACCAACATTATGTAGTAGACCTTAGGAGTGGAGGGGGAGGGAGACGTATTCTATCCTATAGTTGAGTTGGTGGACAGATCCCCATCAAATAAAGACCATCCTTGATGACTCGATGAAGCGCCTTCAATAGATATAGTCTTGCAAACATGGTGGGCAATAAATTAGGACGATTTTCCTGCAATGGAAACAAAATATTTTCATGTTTTCAATGATATTCATTTGAGAAGCAAAAACTCTTTTAAACAGAAAATTGAGAGAGCTGTTTTGCATTTTGTTGGAATATCAAAATTAAAACTTATAAGATTTTTTTATAAAATTTCACAACTCAGAAATCAAGTAAAAAGTCTTATTAAAGTTAGAAAGAAACTTAAGACTATTACCAGCAGAATGGATTCTTGCATGAATTACTATGATACATGTACATGTACAGCAAAATTCATATGAACACGAATGTAGCGAAGTCATCTTGGATCCCCAGCTATATAAATTTAATGAATTTCTGATATGGTTATAACCAATTACGGATGTAGCAAAGTAATTTCATAGGCCCCAGTGACTTCATTATAACCGAGTTTTGCTGTATAGGAAAAAAAGACATATTAGAACTTACTACAAGTACATGGACATGACTGTAATAGCAGCTTAAACTCCGACTCAAGCCAATCAGGAAGTTACTTATCTACGAAAGATAAAATATTTGTTACATTTTTTATTGACAATTCATACATTTGATATTCATCAGCATCCAATAATTTTCAAAAATAAGGAAACGTTGCATATCATTGCTTTGCAGTGAAAATATTCTCCAGTAAAATAAGGTCATGAAACATGCAGCTTTTTCTTGCCCATGAAAGAATTTTTTTACAGTACAAGTTTGTTCAAGCATTTTCTAAAAAAAACGGTTATTCTTTTTGCATGTAACTTTTTTCTCAACATTTATTTCACGGAAATAACATTGAAAGTGATATATAGGGCAGCTCCCAGGGATGGGGCCCTGACAAAGTTTCCTCAATAACAATATATAACAGTAAACCCTACATTGGCATGATACCTTATGTGTTCCAAGTTTGGAGTAAATCCCATCATTAGATGGAAGGACATCAGCCACTGTGCTTCTGAGTAAATCAGGGTAAGGGAAAATATAGTTGAAAAATAATGACCATTCATCCTGAAATGAAAAAAAAGATGAAAAGATATTGTGGTATGTTGTTGTATACTACAAATCCTAAAAAGAATTTTTACCTTTGTATTTCAAATTATATTTTATTCTCATGATTAATTCAAGGTAGATTTACCTCTTCTCTTAACAATCCAAAGTCAATGGAATCAATGCTTGGTAGAGGAGGATACACTCCTAAAAATTGACAGAAAAAACATACTTAACTGAATTTAAGCAAATCAAAATGAATATATGTAAGTTAAGTCTCATACCAATGTTTCTTATTTATTCAATGGAATCATATGTCCATTATAAAATACCATTACATATTGAACAAATTAAGCTTCATGTCACACATTTCCAGGAAAATTGCAACTGCATAATATGTATTGTAAATATCATGCAGTGAGAAGTACTTCTACAGTATATAATAATTTCAGAAAGGAATAAAAAAGAAAAGGGTGCATAATTATACCATCATCCACTGCCTTATTGAAATGTTTGAAGAGAGTGGCCAATCTAGCACAGTTGTACATCACAAATGCCCCCGCTCTATTGTCCACACCCCCACCAAACTCATTCCCCTCTGACAAGTCTAACTTCACCTGTCAAAAAATAAGAAGTGTTCTAATTATTAAAAAAAATCTTAGCTCAGACTAAAAGTGTATATGTAAATTATGTGAGTAGAAAAGAAGTTATTTCTTTGAGATCAAACTTACAGTATTCCGTGGAACATTAAGCAGCAGCTCAAATTTGACACTAGCCATGGTTAAGTTCTCTATTGTCTTATTCCAGCCAGCACCTGAATTATTATACACACAAAAATGTATAATGTTCTTAGAAAGTGATATAGCTATTTAAAGGGCCATAACTCTGTAAACAGATGTGAAAGTGCTGAAATAAATTTTCTTAAATTCTCTAGATATATTCAATAATTCCAACATTCCTATTTCTAAAAAAAATGACACTATTCATACAATTAAATGTCAAAAAAATAAGACTATTTATTCTCCTTTTATCAAGCCTAAAAAAATTCTGCCTCACCTTTCACACATTCTCCGTATTTCATGACTGAAGCTTCCTTCATTTGGTCAAACCTTAAACTAAAACAAGAAGAAGAATAGCGCTAAATTATTTACTATGCTGCAAAATAATATTATAGGTGAGATAAATAAGTTTTCAAATTAGGAGGGGCAGAAATAATTTCCTCTCAAAATTTAATATCTTCAAATGAAACATGAATAAATTGATGACAATTTGTTTTTAAAAATGAATTGTAATGAATATATAGTTCAATATGTGAAATCTTCACAAAAGATGAATGGACATTCTCAGTCCATACATCAGATTTTTTATTGATCCAACGATAAAATACTTAAGTCACATGCTAAAGTAAACTTTTTCAGCTCATACTTGTAAAATGTCTGGGCATCCATTTTCTGAGAATCTTTAGACTTTCTTTCTGTAACTGAACCATACTCCTGATGGATCTAAAAGAAAGAGGTGTAAAATGTATATTACACATTGCATAATGTGGTTGTATTTCATATAAAGTTTGATCTACAAATGAGACTATATATAGAGAAAACGAATAAACAAGTGTAATAAAAGTTCCTGTGTAAATTGTATGATGGAATGCTAGGCGTTTTAAAAAAGCAGACAGAAACAACATACACTAAACTGGTACAAAAAAAATTTAAAAATTTTACCTGTCTTGGGGCATCCTTTGTCAACATCTGCCAACCCAAATGAATTTTCTGTTGCTGAAAACTTTTCCTGTCTGGAATTATATGTAAGACACAATCATAATGACCCATCTGAAAAATATGAATTTTTAAGCATAGTAGAGTACACATGTCACCAAAAGAAAGGTTTCTATTAAAACATTTGAAATGTATGTATACTGCATATGTACAGTACATGCATACTTTTTCCTTATACTTCTGAAGCTGTGATATTTGTATCAGTGTATCTGTGTGTCCATTTTCATCTGCGACTGTAAAATAAATTAATTGCAGTCCATACATGGGTATAATCATGACTTGGCATTGAATAAACACAAAGAATTATATTTTCAGGCTTAAATATTAATTTCAATACTAAAGATGTACAATTTGATGCATTTAAGGACAATTGATTACTGTGAATATAGCATACATGAAGGTCTTTCAGTTATACATTTTAGTACCTACATGAAGATAAATATACATTCTCTTACTGTAAATTTTGTCCAGATTTTTGTCAAAATCACCAACTTCTGATATTTTTGATGCCAAAAATTCTTCAGCATTTAAAACCACACACTCTGAGATATTCACACCAGGGTCATGTCTTACTGTGGTCTCTGATTCTATAAGTTTATTTTCCTGTCTCCTAGTCCGTTTTCTTTGTGTAAGTCTGTACTCTGACTGCTTTACTAGATCTAGGATATGTTCAACATCACAGTTTTCTTCCCTATCTTCCAGAAATTCACAATCAAAATTTAAGAGTTCAAACCATTTTTTAGAATTTTCTGTCATTGGTTGTGCTGCAAGCTTGCTCCTTACTCTAAAAATAAAAAGAGAATTTTAAAATTAGAATATATCAAATTTATTTATGGTTCTGGTACAAGTTCTGTTTAATTATTCTTGTATGCAAAACACAGTCCACTTCAAAATATTTCATAATAGAATTTGCAACTTTAAGACTGTGAATGATGAACATTTACTTTTCAGTCTATTAGAATATTGGAACACATTTACTGATTGTTTGAAATAGTTATGAATGACAAACAATGAGACATATATCTGTTAAATTTTTAACTTGATTACATGTAGTTACCTATCATTCTTTAATAGTTGTAATATATGCTGAGTCAGCACCAGTCCCCTCAGCTGTTCTAATGACTGACAATCAAAACAGTCTGGAGCATTAACTAAAACAGTTTTGTCACACGCCTGTTCCCTGAATTTGTGCAATTCATTAACTGGTGCAGATTTATCTCCATTAAGTTCATTACTCTCTCTGCTCTCCCTGTCAACAATGGAATTCTGGGAAATTTCAGACTTGAGGAGGGAGGATATCACAGTTTTGTAGGCGGAGGGACGGTGTAGAGAAATTAACATGCTGTTGTAGGGGTCAGATTTCACCTCCCTCACTGGGCAGGTCCAAGGTCGGCTCTCTTCTAGTAGTGTCTCCCTCAGGTGAGTGAACTCCTGATAATAAAACCAGATACTGGTAAAGTAAAACAATGCGGTGTGGTTGCAGCCCTATACTCCCCAAGGAGTGAACGGGAATAGTAAACTAAAGTGATTAAATATTTATAATTATCATGATTAACTACAGTAACTTTCAACATCTTTCATTTTCATTTACTTAATTTTCAATTGTGCCATCTAATATAAAACCTGACATATCATTTGACATTCAAGTAAACTCTATACATGTATAAGATAAAAGTGACAGACTGGATACTACACAATTATCCCTGTTTCTAGAATTACAGATAAAAAGCTCACTGCAATTTCTAGCTTTTGGAAATTGATTCTTAGGGAAAAAAATAGGTATACAGGTGATCAAAACTTCTTTTTTAATACAGAGACTCTTACGATGTATGTTTCTTCATCTTTTTTTGCTAAAAATTATAATTATGCAAAAAAAGAGTTTCAGGTTAAACTAGCACTTTGTCATGTTTGTATTCCTGTTATTCAGGTGAATATCAGATCTTTGGAGATTTAATGGGAAAGCATAAAAAGGAAAATATGTACACAGAACCTCTCAAGTATACTTTTTGTTCACACTTTTGAGAGAAAAAAATGCAGTCAAATGTATCACACTGATTCATTTTAGTCTTCATCTCTTTTGAAATGAAAATTGAAAGATGGGTCAGTTTGGAGTTTTCTGAATCTGACGAGGTCCGGCACAATCATGTTTGTCCACTCATGCATGAAAAGCACTCTGGTATCAAAAATACCGCATAAAAGAATGTCTCCTCAAACGAAATGATTTTACAGCAAGCGCAGGGAGCGCCGTGAAGCAGTGCTCGTAACTGCGAGCTTTAACGACAATGCCTGGGCGAAGAGATAATTCGGACTACTGCACATTCATTCCATAGAATTTTTACAGCAGTTATTTTGACCCACAATGCATCGCTTCGTACACAAACGCTAAAGCCACGTTCTCGCAAGAATAATGACAAAAGTTTTTAAAAATAAAAAACTTGCCTTGATTTACTAAATTTATCTGTTTATTGCTGAAAAATAGTCATAAACTGATTGAAATCAGCCCTGTTCAGGCTTCGGTTTGGTAAAGCAACATGCAAATGACGTCATGTGATGTCAGAGTCTTATACGCACCGAATGTCACGTGCGGTTTGACGAGTCCGATCTAAATGAAAACTGGATAAGTATCTGCGCTCAACCTTATGGTCGCACCGTCGACATATTACTGATTTCTTTGTGTTTGAGTACTTTACATGCATGGGTGAACTTACTGACAACAACTCAGAACTTGACTTTCAGTATTTAATTTTTTAAGAATTTTTTTGAATTTTCATTACATAAAATACCTTGATCAAGGTATTTGTAATACCTTGATAATGCTATATAGCTTAATCAAGCTATATACCTTTATCAGGGTATTGTGCTGGACCTGCTGACAGCAGGGTTACGGGGGTATTTCATGCCATAGAATTGTTCCTTCTTTTTCCATTCTGATTCAAAGTTTTTTTCTCTCTCTCTCTCTCTCTGTTTAGCGTCAACCAATCTTTACTAAATTACTGGCTTGTCGTCGGGACACCAGACCAAGATTTTAGTCCCTACGACATCTCCCGGAGATGTGTACCTCAACATTCATCTGAAAACATCCTTTAGGTATGCAAAAATCTCCATTCTGTAGTTTCTTTTGACGCCTCTGTACTACCAATTTGCTCGGGTCTCTATCAAGAGCTCCACAGTTCTTCTTAACAACTTCTAAAATGTCGTCTAACACGTTTTCAGATGACATGTGCCTGGACTGCTGCCTGCAGTCATCCATGTTTTTTTGTTGTGAATCTACGGGTCTTGATAACGCTTGAAATGGTATGTTTTTCTGAAGGCTCTGCAAAGCTTTCTTTTACAGAGACAATAAATTTCAAACCGATTGTTCTTCATTTATTTCGGATTTAGCAATAAAATTAGATTAAAAACATATTGTTCTTTAAATTAAACCTTACATTAAAAATTTCATTTTCTATTTTTTGCTATATTCGATGAAATTATGTTCATTTTTTGATATTCTTTTGAGATTCCCAAATTCAAAAAACTCGAATATGATTTGGATTGATGTACCAATCCATAGGAGATAATCCACCGGAAGTTAAATGGGGAAATACTTTTGATTTTGACAGGTGCAAGAGAGGCGGGAAGCGCAAATTACCGAATGAAATGCGTTCTTAGTGATTCTGACAGGTAATGAGAGCGCTGCATATTTGTTTCTATGCAACAGGATTGTCTCAATTGTATATCGTATGAAATTTCGCAGTTCACAGTAAGTTAGGGCCTCCTCCAACAGTGTAGCTAAAATGTCCACATTTGGAAGGGACCTTGTTGACAATGTAACATTATTGAGAATGCTGTTGGACATAATATGACAGTTAAAGTTCACCATGTCATAACAATATATATTTACAATGAAAGTAAATATCCTGCCAAATCTCTCATTTGATTTCAGATAGCACCCAGGATAGTGTGCTTATTTTTGTTATTTCATTAAACCTGGTTCTTTATTTTCTTTTAGTCATGTGTTAAAACAGGGACCTATATACTAACTGGATAGGCAAGTCCTTCAACGCCATGTTGATTTGCCCAAAACATCACGCACAACACTACAAGTTTTTCAAACTACGTTTATTCCCAGTTAAAAGCATATTTTCTGATTAATCTCATTTATTCCTTTAATCATGTTTATGTATTGGAATTGATTTTTAATAAATTTTTAAGCATACATTATAATATAATTTAAATACAAAGGAAAAAAAACCAAAATCGTAATTTCTCGGAAATACAACCGATCAGGAGCATCTGCTGATTTTGAATAGAACAAAATTGCTAGTAAGACAAGGAGTATAATAAATGCTAAAAAAAAAATCTTCAATAATTTTTTGATAGGTAATTAAAGGTTTTGATCTCAAATATCTGAAAGTATTAGTGATATAATTAATTAAATTTGACATACGAAATCCCACGACTTATGAGATATCGTGAGAGTTGCTTATCCTGTTAGTATATAGGTTCCTGGTTAAAATGTGTTTGTGTGGATGCAATGGTTAAAGAAAGGTGGCTTTGATCATTTAGGATAAAAACATTTTTATATCTCTGAAAATAGTTTCTGCCAGGTCACAGTGTTCAAGCTGCAAATCTGTAGCTCTCTCAGTCTTTGGTCTGACGAAAAAAAAAAATGGGATGGACGATGGACGACCAGAAAACTACAGTACCACCCATTGAAAAAAGTGTATATTTATTGGGCACAAAAAAATGTGACGTTTCTCGATTTATTTCAATGTATATTTAAGCTGCCATCCATCGTAAAATATAACTCTGTTCCTATATTTTTTCATGACTTCCACAGTAAAATATTTCCAAAATCCTAGTCCTGAAATTGATCCCATGGACAATTTTGACTATTTATACAGTGCACTGCCATCTTGGGTAACAAGACAGTTTAGCCCAGCGTGCATCGTACATGACTTGGACATAGAGTTTACCATTTTGTTGTGGAAGTAGTAAATGAATATATTAGGAAATCACAGTTAGTAACAGTTTTAGAGATACTTAGAAATAAATCAGGACACAACAATTTTTTTGTGTGCAATAATATATAAACTTTGTTCAGTGGGTGGCACTGTAGCTCTTCGGTCTGCCATCCCAATTTTTCAGACCAGAGATCTACAACTAACAATGTTCAACATCATCTTTAACAGGTGTGGTATAATTATAAATAATCATGAAATAATTTTCAAATAAAAAAGAGGACCAGTTCTAGTAAACAAGGTATAATTTATTACATGTAGTAATAAATCAGCACAATGTGAAGGAACCATATTTATTAATGCCTCCCTGCACATAAGATGGTGTACAATTGCTCAAACAAAGGAAGAACCTCATTTACTTAAAAAAGTGGAAAAGAGCAGAACACTGATATTAAACAGCTGTTAAAGGGAGATCAATTTGAAATACATAGAAATGGTGTAATATTTGATTATAGAACTTTGCAGTTAAATATATATATTTACCATCATGCACCTGTAAAACACAATGTTCTTGTCAAAACTAAGCATGCTAAGGAGAAACGCAGTACAGTTAAGGTGCGCAATGGAAATATCGACTAAAATTAGTATTTAAAAATGTATTCGTAATCGGGATGGCGATTATTTTTAGTACATTATTTATATCGGATAATTGTAATTATGATTAATAACTACATATCGAGGACGATTATATTTTATATTTAGACTAGTCACGTGATGCGGCAGTCATGCGATTTTAGCACATTGACTTGAAGTATTGATGTTACATAATGATATAAGTATCACTAGTGCAAGGGCATAACCAAGTTCAATTTCCAAGTTTAGTATATAAATATTTTCAACACGCATTGTAGTTTCTAAAAAGTGCTGCGATCCTGTCTAAATTCTGCAATTTCATCTATAAAATTATACTTGTATGACCGAATGCTATATTTTTTGCTGGTCAGCGGCATGAAATATTGATATAGTTAAATTGTTTTTAAGATTTCATCAGGATTGCAGCACTTTTCAGATATCTTAATAGTTCTATAGTTGAAATGTAAAAGCTTACTTTGATCCATAGAGTGTATGCCCTTGCACTAGATCGATTTATTAAGACCCCCCACATTACCCTCCGATGTACTTGCATACAAATAAACGGCATTGTCAATTAAATACGTAATGTACAGAAAATATATTAATAAAATAGTGAAGAAGACATTAAATTCAAGTTAATGGCCCATAGAATATCTGTAAATAATATTTTATTTAATTAGAGAATACATATTTTGTTTAGAAAATAATACTTGATCTGTCTCTCACTGCATACAAACTACGTCACGTTGTAAGAAATGACGTCATATTGACAAGTGTATTGCAATCAGTGACTTGTTTATAACTTGTTATGTGGGATTTAACTAACGACAAAACAATACGCTGTAGTGTATGATGTCATAGTCAAGTTTTCCCATACAAATTAGGCTCCGCCTCCTTTTTGTAACCTTAACTGTGCTGCGAACTTATGAAGACTGATTTTATTGTTATAAAATGCTAAAAATGTGTCTATTTTGTGTCTATTTTTGACAGAGATGCCTACAAAGCAGCAGCTAGACAAGGCAGCCTGGCAGTGGGCGGAGACTACAGACCCTGTAGACATCACTAATGAGCACATCAGGACAGCCTACAAGTAAAATTATAATATCATAATCAACTACTGGTACACAAGTCAGCTGTACATAAAAAATATACACACACACTGTAGACATCACTAATGAGCACGTCAGGACAGCCTACAAGTAAACTTAAAAACTATATCATACACAGATCTTACAGACATCACTAATGAGCACATCAGGACGGCCTACAAGTAAAATTATAATATCATAATCATACACAGATCTTACAGAAATCACTAATGAGCAAATCAGAAAAGTTTACAAGTAAACTGATAATCTCAAAATCACATCTAAAAAATTTGCCTGTTGACATGGTAGACATCGTTGATGAGCATATATCAGTATGTGGACTACAAAAAAAACTGATAATTTCTATCATGCCAAAAAAAAAAAACTTAGACCCTATAGACATCAGCAATGAACACTTCAGTACAGCCTATTATACATCTTTGCTAGCCAAGGTTTCTGATACGCTACTCTCCTCATAGTCCTTTGGCATTAGGTTTTGATAGAAGTTGGGTTTTTTTTTTCTGGGATTCTGTACACCCAGTCGACCAATCAGCAATTGTTTTTTTGTAAATGATGATATTTGCATTCAGGATACTTCTTGACTCTTCAATCTCGGAAATGAAAAACGCAAGTAAACAATGATCAGTAAGATAAATGCAATTCTATGAATAGCTATGGTGTCATCCAATATCCTCTAAATATGTGATTAAGAATCTATATTGAAGCTTCAGATTTGTACTATAAATAATAAATAAACATAACTCAATTATTGCTTCTTAATTATTATTGAAAAAAACTTTGATTTAATTTTTTTTAAAAACATGCGTCTTTATTTCTGTTGATGATGCAATCTGTGCGTACCTGATAGATTTGAGATCACTTGATGAAAACAATTCCGTCTTTTGACTTCACCATATGCCAAGGGTTCATGAGGAGAGTAGCGTATCAGAAACCACTGGCTAGCGAAGATGCCTATTAGAACAAAATCTTCAAAACAGAAAGCTAGAAATCACAAACTGTACAATTAATTTAAAAATTTTCTAAAAACAAATATAAAAACACAAATGGTAGATTCATGTTTAAAGATTTCTGAAGTAATATTTCCAGAAGATAGGTGAACAAAATAAAGAACTGTTAGTTTAACTTAAATATATACAAGTACATGTATATGATTTTTTTAAACTAGATTTTAATCATTCAACAAATAATTTTCATATATTGCAGATTGAATCTGAAGCCCTGTAAATTAGGAGCCTGTAAAAGAAACTGTAAAGGAAATCCCTTTTGTATAAATTGTATTGGAGAACGGAAGTGGTTCGGAGAAATCAACGACGACAGCTGGCATGACATTGAAGACCCAAACAATGAACGCAGGCAAGGTCAAGACTTTGTGGGACTGAAAAATCTGGGAAATACGTGCTATGTGAACACGTTTCTTCAGCTGTGGTTTCACAGTCCCCCAATACGACGAGCCATTTACAAGTTCAGGGAGACAGCCATGATGGACAAGGTGGGGGATGAGTGGAAACCAAGCAGTATAGGAGGGCACCTGCAGGCAATATTCTCCCTGTTAGAGCTTTCCGAACGTGCATTCATCAGTCCACAGGATTTCATCGATCATTTAGGTCTGGATGCAGCTCTACAGCAAGATGCGCAGGAATTTTCCAAGCTTTTTCTTTCTCTGTTAGAGGAATGTTTGTCTCATCAACAAGACTCCTCAGTACGCAACATAATTCAAGACCAGTTATGTGGGGACTATGCTTATGTCACCACCTGCAGTGGCTGTCACAATTCATCTCAAACACATTCCAAGTTCTATGAGCTGGACTTGCACATCCAAGGTCACAAGACCCTAGAGGACTCCATCACTGATTTTCTGCATGAAGAAAAACTAGAGGGAGACAATCAGTACATGTGTTCTACATGCTGCAGGAAACAAAACGCCAAAAGGGCCATACAGCTGAAGAGACTGCCACCGATTCTAAATTTACAGCTCCTCAGATTTGTGTTTGACAAGAAGACAGGGCACAAGAAGAAACTGAATGGCTTCATACAATTTCCAGAAACTCTAGACATGAGCAAATTCATGACTTCCAATGGTAATCTAACATGTGAAAACAGTTCAGGCAAAGATGGGTGTATTTATAAACTGAAAGCAGTGTTGATTCATCGGGGACCCTCAGCATACAGTGGACACTACATAGCCCACATTCTGGATGAAAGTTCAGGAGCGTGGTACAAGTTCAATGATGAAGAGACCACTAAAATGAAGGGATCAAATCTTCATCTTGGAACTGAGGAAGATCTCCAAGAGACGTCTGCTAAGCAGAAGGGAAAAGTCCCCAAGGGATATCACTCCTCTAGAAATGCATACATGGTTGTGTACACCAGAGATGTACCACCAGAAGAGAAAGACAAGACTATAGATATGCAAATCCCAGACAAGAGTTACCTCCCTGAGTATATGATAGACTATGTGAAAAAAGACAATGAGAAATTTGAAATGTGGGTGGCCGAACTATTAATGATGAGGGAGCAGAATATAGAGACAGGGAAGAAGAAACAGGAAGATATACGTCATACGTTCAGCCAACTGGTAGTGGGGGAGGAAGACCAGGAATCTCATAACTATGAATGGATCAGTCTTCCATGGCTCACCCACTGGCTGGAAGATCCAGGTAAAGCCAGATCCGTGGATAATGAGGCCAGTTTGTGTCAGCATGGTAAACTTCACCCAGATAAGGCTGGGAAGATGAAGTGTGTCCAGTACGATGCAGTGGATGGTCTATATGAGAAGTACAAGGGTGGGCCTCGCATGCCTGGTGATAAAGCAACCTGTCTGATTTGTGTGCAGAGTAGATGCAAGGTTATCCGCACCAAGAGGAAGATGGTGGAGGATGAAAAATTATTCGGTACGATGAAGAAAATGGAAGTATCTCCAGATGAACCTGCCTTCTGGGTAGGGAAGTCTTCCTTGAGGAGCTGGAAGAGGTTAGTGTTGGAGCAGCTGGAAGATTTTCGGGAAGATAGAGAGTCTATAGAACAAGGAAATGACAACGGTGTGGACCAACAGGAACAGCCAAGTGGTACAACAGAAATAGCAGCTGACAAGAGTATGGAGCTCCCAGAAGACAATGGGGACTTTGATGAAAAAAGGAAATCTACGGAATTAGATAATGGTGATAATGCAATTGAAAAGGGTGATTTATCTGCTACAAATGAGAGCATGGAAAGTTCACTACAATTCAATGAGGATTTACTTTGTGAATTTCACGGTCAGTTAGATCCTGACCCGTCATGTCGGAAATTGATACCAGCAGATCTGTGGAAAAGACTGAAGGAATATTTTCCTGATTGTCCGGAATTTCCCCGTTCACACATAGTTTGTCAAAAATGTTGTGATAAGAATAAGGAAGAAACTGAAAATCAAAACTTGAACAAAAAATTGGCTCAAGTTCAGAAAGCAGATCTCGCAGATCTGTTCAACGACAGAAAAAGGCCAGTTAGGCTCGTGACGGGAGAGGAAATTTTCGTGGTCAATGCACAGTTTGTGGAAGACTGGAGGCACTTTGTGAAAGACCCAAGCAAATTTGAACCTGTATCAGAAGTGAAAAACACTCGTTTGCTTTGTGAACACCGAAAATACTTGTATCCGCCACCTCAGAATGGCGCGGATCTATCCGACAACACAGAGGTGGTGTATCTCTGGCCCCCAGAATTTGAGAAAGTTATGGAGCATTTCGTGGTTGATTACGAGGTGTCTGTTGTTAAGTATGAGGAAGAGGATGGTTCCGATCACGTGATCACGCTGCCAGAAGTTTGCGAGGAGTGCGTGAAAGAGCGGAAAAACATGATAGAAATGGCGAAGTATGTGTATAAGGATGCTACTGTGTTCATACGAAAAGCTGTTAAAGACAAGCAAGGAGGAGATACAAATACTGAAAACTGTAAACAAGATTATCCCGATCCCGATTTTTGCTCGAACGATCGCCGAAAATCCGAATGTGACGAACCACCCGAAAAATTACAGAAAATGGACGGAAACGCAGTGAGAAAAAGTCAGCGGCACCGGAAAGTCCGAGGAGAGAAAGAATTAAAAGTATCGTCTGATCAGACATTAAGGGATTTAAAACTGCAGCTGATGAAATTATTCTCTGTGCCCCCGTTTGACCAGAATTTATCTATCGCGGGAGTTCCGATAAAAGACGATAAGGCGACGCTCGGGAGTCTCCGTGTAGCGCCGGGGGACATTATCATGCTGCAGGCAGACGAACCAGTGGAGGATCCAGGAGTTTTACAGGACTTAATGAACGTGTCTGGCGTTCCAGAGGCCGGGTTTAAAGGGACAGGCCTTTTAGGAAACTAAATAAAAGTGCTAAAATTATGATCCCAAAATGAGAATGGGGATTATACATATTAATTTCTTTCTCTTCCCTAATTTTTTTTTCGTCCATTAGTGTTACAGAATATAAGATTAACTACTGTTATTAACTATAAAAATATTAATTTATTGGGATGTTGATCTAAAACATGCTAAATGAAAATTAAAGATTAAATATGGTATGTTATGATAAAGTATTTTACAAGTTTGATGACCTTTTTGGGGGAGGGTGTGTGAAAAAAAAAACATTGTCGTAGTCGATAGCATTCTGATGAGAAAATGGGCGTTAAAGGATCATCATTTACGATCTTGACATTAAATGTCTGTTGATTAAATGAATTACAAGGACCATGACATTTTAATCATAATGTTAGAGTTATCGTCCTTGTATTGTGAACATATCTTGTGTTTTGTTAAGTTTCTCTTTTAAAATCATTGCATGTACGTATATTTAGCTGTTTTTCACTTGTTTGTAAATGTAATCTCATCAGATTTTCATTGTTGCCCCTTGAAATTTGAGCACAAAATTTCTTTGATCTCGCCTATTTTCTCCTATGGCATACTAGTAGTTTTCGATTGCAATTTTTTAAAGTCATAAAATACATTGTCAGTGTACGAAAAATTAAGAGGTTTACCATTTTGATTGTAATACATATGTTGAAATGTTTTGTTCGGGTTATTTTTACTTATTCTACTTAAAGGATGGTGATTTCGAAAGTGGAAATTATGTCAGAAATGAATAACGAATGCAGGGAAACCCAAATAGAAATTTTCACTTAACCCCGGCCCACCACCCTCCCCATCGCATCTCGTATGAAACTCCTTTATTTTATTAAAATATCTTCAACCGTATTCGAGGTGTCGCCAAAGAATGTATTTTGGTGTCCTTTTCTTTTCTCAATCTTAGCTTGAGGAAGTACTTGATGATGATATGTTTTTATTATTACTTATTTAGTAAAGCAGCCTACACTTTGACCCCATATAATACGTTTCGTATTTCACCTTGAGTAGTGCTAGCGGCTACTTTAATTTCCATGTATAAAAAAGGCGAACTGCATGCTACCTAGGAAAATATTAACGTGTCACTTCACATTATAATTATCTATATAGTAAGTAGTATCTCATTCTGTTCCGAATCTTCATTTATTAACTAAAGATTGAGGACAGAAGACGTCTCTTAAACTAAAATGATGAATTTGGAATTGCGTTATTTTGCCATAACTTTGATGTACAATGGAAGAGTGGGGGTTGAGGCAAAGTAGGCCGTTAATTACTAGTACTTGAAAGCAAAAATTTTTGTTGATTTTTGTAAAAAAAAAAAATTACATACAATTCAATATGATCATAGGATATTATCTTCTACTGTCTGCCTTCTTCCTATTGCATTTTAATCCTAGTAATTTATTTTTTAAATTTATTAATAAAGACCAAGGTAAAAAACTTTGTGGATATACAGCTATAAGTATCCTCTAATGTAGTTTCTGAAATAGAATTGTAAAGTAAACATGGTAAACATTCAAATTGCTTTTATTTAAAGGTTTATCTATTTTAAAACATCTTGTCTGTACTGTCCCTCAGAATGTGTTCTTTCAGCCATTAAATTTTAAGTCTGCCATTTGCTGAATGCATGTGAAATGACTTGGTATATTTACATGCATAAAGACCTTAAATTTTATTGACATGCTTGAAGTAATGTTAAATACCCATGTATATAAGTGTACATGAAGGTTGTACATGCCTATTCTTTCTCCTTGTGTGACTGCAAGATGCATCAAAGGGATTCACTCTACCCGCTTCAGATGCGAGGTCTGATCTACATTATCTAAATGGTTGAAAAGGTTGATTTTCAAAAATAAGATGTCCATGGGTCACATCGCTCACCTAAACATTTTGGCTAAGAAATCGGTATTGAATTTTTCAAATATAAATGTGGTTCGATCCTACATCTGATCTTTCCATCCAGGCTTTGTCTTGCCTCACGGGACATGACTGGAACATAGCCTGCGTGGCACAGTGGTTAGAGTTGTCCTTGCTGTACGTCGCGGGTTCGAATGGCATTTTTGGACGTACATTAATCGATGACCCTTGTCCCAGAGGTTGCTGGCACGGAAAAGATCCCTCATGCACGTACTGCTTAATGGTGATGGTGCCGAGTATAGGACAGAATTGCAGCTCCCCATGCACCGGCAAGTGGTGGTGTCTCCATACGAGTGAAAATTCTTCAGAAGGAGATCAACAAGCAGTCAAGAAAAATGTAAACTACTATCCTGAGGATGTTTCTGAATTAATAAGACTGGATTTAATGTTCTTGAGAAAAAAATGATCATTGATCAATTAATTTTATTTTATTTACAAGCTTAAAACAATGTGAAATTGAATGATTCACTTTAATATTTATGCATTGCTGCGAGCTGATGCATCCAGGGATGTACTTTACCCACGAGTACTGGAAGTAAATGTAAATATACATATAGTGTGCACGTGTGTATGTTTAAAATAGGTTAATTTTTATACATGCGCATACATGTACCATATATTTGCTTTAATTTCCACTAAGCATATTGATTTGAAATTCATCCCAATTTTTTTAATTTAAATTGAAAATGTCCTGTTGTATTGCATTTTAAGCGATATTTTGACAGTGCGATAGCGATTTCAAGGAAATGTAGTTGTATGCAAAAAAAGGAAAAGGGAGTGGCCTTACAAAAGTTTGAATCCCCGAAATGGGACATGAAATTCAACAATTTCCATTCCTTTTTTTTTTGCATGACATTTTTTTCTTCGTATGTCAAAAAGATCAATCAATTTCACTTACAGTTTTGTACACGAAATATATCAGAAAATATTTTTCCATGTAAAATTTTTTCTTTAAAAAAATGTAATATTATTATTATTATTTGCAAAATTGCAATTTATTGGAAGGCTCGTGTAGCGAGTTTTCCGATGAAATTTAAACTCTAAATGTACATGTAGGTAAACTTTTCTGGAACATGTATACATTGTATTGAAAAAAATGTGAACACTTGAAAATGTATAAAACTGAAAGATAAAATCTTCTGGTGATCATATTTAATTACAAATTTATTCATGCGTTTAAAGAAATTTTTTTCAAATTGAAGATTTTGGCATCATGTTTGTAACAACGTCATATGACAAAATTCTGCATCATTTTTAAATGAAATAAACATCCGTGCAGAATTAACTATATTAATAAAAAAAGAGAGATATATATACATTTAAGTATAAAGATATTATATTTATTTTTTGATGAAAATGATCATTTTTTTCTGATTTTCAAACATGTATTTGTTAATTTTGTGTTGATTTTTCCAGTATGTGCACACAAATTTTTTTATGAAATGTTTTTGCGATAAAAATTTTACAAATTTTTTCTTATGAATTTATCAAAAAGTGTGACAAATACCCCCAAATATTTTTGAAAATGTTGAAATAATTTAAAATTTTGCTAAAATACTTTTTTTTGTGAAAATGCTTGATGCTTTTCACCACTTTTGATTTTCTTGTGTAAATATTGATAAATTTGACCATGCAAAAATCAGAAAAATAAACATTTAAAATAATTTTGTGCTTATTAAATTGGAATGCCAGAAAAAATTGACTTTTTATTTCTGCTATTTCAATGATTAATAATTGATTTCAAGAAAGCAATTTTAAACTTTTTATTAATCTACAATTTAATAAATCTTTTTTAAACAAACAAAAAGTTATTTTGTTTATTTTATTGGATAAAAATATTAGGAACGTCAAAAACATTTTTAATTAAGACACAAATTTAGGTGCAAAAACTATTAAATGTTCTATAGTGCCACTTCAAGTATTACACCATTTTTTGATTTGAATTTTAATTAAGCTATGTATGTATTGCTAAGCTAAAAATATATGCAAAAAGGTTTTAGATTTTTAAATATCTGCACACTACACGCGCAATACCTTAGATGTACAATACCTGTATTGAATATGTTCAAAAATGTGAATTCGTTGAAAACTTCCACCACATGCTCTACATTATTGTCTGTACAGCCACAAACTGCTGCTCCCTCATTAGCTGCAGCTAGTTATGTGAAAATCTACATTAAAAAATTTGCTTGAATCATTGCTAATTATTCCATAACATTGATACTTCAGCTAATGTGCTGAAAATCAACTTCAGTCAAAATCTCAGCATGGTGCAAGATTTATATAGGAAAAGCAATATACACTTTATTTATGAAATAATTGATCAGAATATAATATTTATATGGATATAGAGAACTGAATATATGAAGGTATTGTACATTGTAAAAATTTTATGTGATTTCTTTTACTGAATAACTCACCCTGCAGGCCTTTGATTTAAAAACTGTTGACCAAAATCTGAGTTCAGAAAAATTAAAAGGTTACACTGCTGTGAAAGAATTGAATATGGGGTTCAATCACTATATTGCATGTTATATAAATAACATAATGTTTTTTTTCTTCAAAGTATTTGCGACATCCCATAAAAAAAAAGCAACTGTGAGCTAGTATAGCATATTTAGATTTAAAATCAATGTGTGCCTGACATGATTTAAATGAATTACTGGACATTGTATAGAGAAGACCATGATAAGAACTGCTCTTATCTACCAATTTTCTAAACCTTACTAAGAGCCTTCTATTATTTGAAATGCACGTAATTGGCAGCATTACACTAAAATAGCAGAAAAGAGAAACAAAATTTCCAGTTGGAATTTTTGGAATAACCAGTGGAGTTAATTATCTTGCTTATAGTGGCGCTGGAATTTGATCATGAAGGAGTAAATTTATGAGTGAAACAGGAAAGCGCTTTGCGCTGCGCTTAAAGCGCTTTGCGCTGCGCTTAGCGCTTAAAAAAGGTTAATTTTTATACATGCGCATACATGTACTATATATTTGCTTTAATTTCCACTACCTGATTATGTACAATGGATAGTTATAACTGGTTGACCCTAAAATTACTTAGATATTTGAGTTTGTCCTTGCACACATTGAAAATGTCCATTGAAAGGCTGCAGTGAGAATTAACTGTAAACAGTGTAGTGATTTCAAGGAAATGTAGTATTGTATGCAAAAAATTGGAATATAATTATTGAAGCCTGATAAAATGTACAGGTATTGTAAAAAAAGTTTAATTGGGCAATTACACTTTTTTTTTTTTTTGTATGTCGATTTTTTTCTCTGGTTGGCCCCCCTTTCAAAAACGATGCTACGTGCCTGGTACTTATTGGCGTATAAAAGTTTTGTCACTTGATATATCAGTAACCCATCCATGCAACTTTTCCTTACTTTAAAAAAATTAATATTATTATTATTATTTGCAAATGCTTCGGCTTTTTTTTTTACCTGTTGACGAATCGAGTTCAGAAAAATTAGAAAGGTTACACTGCTGTGAAAGAATTCATGGGTGGGGTCAGATTGCAGAAAGGGCACAGTTATATATGCTCCGATTTGCATAATGTTTATTTCTTCAAACGTTGATTTCATGTGCGACATCCCAAATAAAAAAAAAAGAAACTAGAAAGAGTAGCATAGCATATTTAGATTTAAAATCAATGGGTTACCTCCATTTCCGTAACAGATATTACCAGTGTGAGTCTGTCGATGTGACTGTTGAAATTTTAGTCAGGCCATTGTTCACGTTTCCATGCTTGCACGATGCATGGTTACTTTAGGTTTGTATACAACCAAGAACACTAAAATTTAAAAAATGATTGAATTTCTCTTAAAAGAAAAATTACCAGAATGTGCTGAAAAACAAGGAGACCCGTAAAACTTCAGTTGGGAGCAAAGTGTTGAACAAATTCTTTAATAATTACAAAATTTCACATACATCTGTATTATATTTCTATTTATAGGACGTTTATTAACACAGGTTATAAAGTCAACCAGGACCTCTGAAAACAGAAGTGGAGGTAGGTGGAGTCAGGTGCCATTGTGAAGTAAACATTCCTTGTCGACCGCGGTCCCACCTACCACGTGATCCTTGCCACGATCTGGTAAAAACAATATCAGTATATACAATTCACTGTGATAATAATGGTCTAAAAAAATTCATTGTTTAACGCCAATCGAAGTTCTTCAATGACTTTAAAATAGATGTTTTTATCCCTGGATGACCAAATTATTTGTCAATAGCTGACATTCTTTTTAGAAAATCGTTCATAGAACACATTCTTACATGTCCAATCAACTGGCATAATGCCTCCTTCATCTGCAGAAGATACTGTATAATGATGTTTGCTACATGTATATAATAGAAGCTGATAATGGAAAAAGAGAAGTCGTCAAATTTATTACAGAGTGCAGATTGTCATCAATGTTTTTTCTTCTTAGAGAATAAAGTGTATTTCATTTCTTTTATATATAATTTAACCAAAAAGAAAAAAATAGAAACCATTTTTCTGACAGTGATTTATATATTTTTAATACATAACTTCTCCTTTTACATATATATATAGTTTAATTTATATTGAATGAATATTGCTTTATCAAGCACAATCGGATTTCAAACATGAACAAAGGACAAGATCTGATAAGAACCCTTTTGGGCCCATGTTGATCCGTTACCTAGAACAAATTAATGGCTAAAAAATTGATATCATTCCTGTCATTTAGACACTTTTCAGAGTGTATATTAAGAGGATCAAAAAAATATAAATTTGTGAATTTTTCATTGAAAGTGAAGTATCAGGCTGTAGCATTCTATTTGACAATAAGATGTTTAAGAGACGAAGTTTTGTCAACAATATATTATTCTCGTTCCTGTGTATACAATTGAACTAAAATACAGGATAACACAGAGTCTGGCACATCTTGTTCACATTTGGATATTTCGTTTTTAGCTCACCTGAGCCGAAGGCTCAAGTGAGCTTTTCTGATCACATTTTGTCCGTCGTCCGTCCGTCCGTCTAGCTGTCCGTCCGTCTGTAAACTTTTCACATTTTTCACTTCTTCTCAAGAACCACTGGGCCAATTTTGACCAAACTTAGTACAAAGCATCCTTGGGTGAAGCGGAATTTACATTATGAAAATGAAGGGCCAAGTCCCCTCAAAAGGGGAGATAATCAAGAAAAGACAAAAATAGGGTGGGGTCATTAAAAAATCTTCTTCTCAAGAACCACTGGGCCAGAAAAGCTGAAACTTATGTGGAAGCATCCTGGGGTAGTGTAGATTCTAAATTGTTAAAATCATGACCCCCGGGGATAGGGCGGGGCCACAATGGGGAATCAAATTTTTACATAGAAATATATAGGAAAAATCTTTAAAAATCTTCTTCTCAAGAACCACTGGGCCAGAAAAGCTGAAACTTATGTGGAAGCATCTTTAGGTAGTGTAGATTCTAAATTGTTACGTCACACAATGTGTTCGACATTGACCGAGTTTATCCCCCGGGTACATTACGGAAGACAGTACAAAATATATAGAGAATAATACATACCCTTTTCCATGTCACATCCTGTATCAGCCCGAGACACCAATATCAGCCAGAGGGCCGAAGGCCCGAGGGCTGATATTGGTCGAGGGCTGATACAGGATGTGATGTGGAAAAGGGTATGTATTAAAATGTTTATTACATACTTAGTTATAAAATACAGCATACATTAAGTTGAGAAGAAAATAAGTAAATAATCATGTATGGACTTCTTACAAATACATATATATATGGTCTATTGTCTCATGCGATTTGGGTTTGTTTCTATTTCTATTTCAATGCACTCGATCCGTAATTTGAAAATAATCTATTACATGTATTTGTAATTTAAGATTAACCTTATTTTCAAAAAGTTAAAATTAAGAGAATATGAACCCACCAAAAATTGTGTATGATCACAAGTACTGTTTTTGTGGTTTAATTTACTAAGGGTGTGATATTGACATCACAATGGCCGTATCAGCCCTGCAAGGCTGATACGGCTATTGTGACGTCAGTCATATCGCATATGCAAAAAACCTGTATTTATTACTAAGTGTGTAGTTAAATGTGATAACGTCAATTGTCGCATATCTGCGGTGATTTTCTTTGATCTTTGTGTGGTGATATATCCCATATCACATATGCGATAATACTTTCCACGCCCCTTCATATATCACTGCAGGAGGCAGAAATCATGTCATGAGAAAAAAAAAACTAATTTTATTTCACAAGTTCATTACTACAGAAAAACGAAGATGTTAAGCTATTTCTTAGCCTTTAACTAAATTAAAATACACATGTATTTAACTCGGTTGAAAGTTCCCAGTCGTTCAAAAGATTAATCCATTTTGAAATTTTGAAAGTTACGGAAAAATCTCCAAACTTTATATCGTTAAACTCCTTGATATTTGCTTCTTTGATTTCACATTTGTCGAGTGCTATTTCCTCAAAAATAAATTGTCAAAATCTTCAAACTCAGTTAAAAAGTCAAAGACAAATTCACTAAGAACGTCCGACATGTTGGAGAGCTAGCTTGAAATGAATTTTAAGTTTATGACTCTGAATATTTTTTTTTTATTTTGACACTCTCAATGAAATTTACGTCATCAGACATGCGACAAGTTGCTTACATTATCATGCCTCGTACAATTGGTTATATCGATGGAAATCTCGGGCGCTCCGCGCCCTCGATTTCCACGCCCCATGAAAACGATATAATCAATACTACTCGGCTTCTATGATGTAACCTATACTTTTTATATAATTTTCTTTTCGTAAGTAGCGATATGCCATTATCATCTAGATATGGAGTTTATGTCCCTCAGATTACCCTATATGCAAGAACATGTTCTACGAATAATTTTTAAAACAAGACAAGCTAATGACAAATAAGTTTATGATTTATGATAAAGGGAACATGCATTGCCCGGAGACAGAAGTTGCTTAAACTTCCTTACTTCCCCATGGCATCTACTTCCATGTCCTTTGATGTCGGTGTATGCACTGATCAAAGTTTGTATGGTTCAAATTTCAATTATTTTTTCAGTTTTAAAGTTTTGAAATTATTATACATAGGAATTATCTTTCAAACTACATGTACATTATATTTCTTTGCAAACGAAGATGTCAATTTCGGTCTCTGCATGCCTTGTCCTTTACACTGGTTGTATAATAAACACTGTACACGCTAAAAAACGATAAATACAAATTAAATTTTACACTATACAAAGAACAAGTACAATTCTCAGTGTGTCAAAAAAAGCCACGCCCTCCTGAAAGTCCAAGGTTAACTGAGAATTGTACTAACGAATCTTAATTTATGCATCAAATTTAAGGATAAAAAATAATAGGCCTTGACCAGACAATGGATTTTCGTTTACATGTCTAGGCTGGTAACAAGAATGAAGCGTGGGAAAATGGAAGCCCACGCATCTTAGCTTTATTGCTAAAGGCATTTAATTAATAAAACATCCGATCTTTCAAGAAAGACAAGTACACTACAGCGAAGATAGTCAATGAATTCTCTTCTTTATCAGTTTATTACTCATACATCGTGTTTAATGTGTATTTCGAGATGACACATAGTTTAATTACATGATTGTATAAATCAAAACAAAGGTCGAAATGGTGAGAACAATTAAAAAAAATTACAATTCTGGTATCTTGTCAATGAGCACTGCACCTCATTAATTTTACCATGTGATCATGTGCAATCTACACGTTGTTCTGCGACACAAGCCACAAACTGTCGTCATACTGTAAGTATGGGACGGTCTATAGTTGCGCAAAATGAGATTGGGAAACCACCGACATCAGTGTAGTAAATTATCACGTGATTAAATTGCTGGTCTCCCAAACAAATACACATGACCTGAAATTGAGTACTTTTGTTGTCCACTTTTGACGGTTCCCTAATAATGTATGAATGAAAGTAGACTAATTGGATCCAAAAGCGTTTAGCAGAGCTGGGTCCTCATTGTTTGACCTCATCATTGCTGTAGACACTATTTATACCTCTCTTGTAAAAAGAGTCGTAAACGGAAGTTTTCAAGCGCCCTCTTCTGATTAAGTCGGAAGCGGTACTTAGCTTTGATCGTTGTGTTTTCTTATCAACTGATCTGTGCAAAAACTGGCGATATCCCCAAACTGAAACCACAACAATTAATGACGGCGTATTTTGACAAGGACCTAATATATTATTAAAAAGAAGAAAAAAAAGGATTCATAACAAGTTTTATGTTTCGCAATATACCATGTGCAGACATACAGACCTCGACTTGACTCACATAATGACGAAGGAGGCTGGGTATACGAAAAATCTCTATCAGGTTTTGGACATCTATACAATTCCTTTGTAAGATTAAATATTCAATAAATTTTATAATAAACGTCTTGGTACGATTCATTACATACTGCCGACAACGGATTAGCATTTTATGAGGAGCAAGGATGCCATAAAAATTAATAGCAAAAATACTTTAAATTTAATTGCTGATAAAGTGGAAAATTTGAAATAATGTATGGACATTTTAAAAAGTGAAATGTCAGCAGAGTTGAACAAAACTGTAGTAAATTCAAACCTATACGTACGACATGGCATACATTTTACAAACGTAACCATGGTTTACAGGAATTACAATTTGACCAATTTTGTTACATGTAGTAAAATTATTGTTAATCCAAAGCTTATCAAGAAACAAAAATTAGAAACAGTTAAGAAATATGAGGGAAGGGCATATTGCTTTGCTGTCGGTCTGCATATTGGTCTAGCTGTTCGGTCTGTCTGTCTGTCTATCGGTCGGTCGGTCCACCGGTAGTTTCCGTTGATTTTCTTTGCAGAGCTTGCACATACTGAAATGATATTTGATTTACAGATTATCATGACAACATAAGAAAACACAAATCTGTTTCAATATCCCTATCATTCGATCATCAAATGATTGATGATTTGATTTTTAATTTCAGAACTTCTACAGACAATAAGACCTTGCAGGTATCATATGAAGCTCCATGATGTAATGTTGAGCACGCATGAAAGTCTGGTAAAATAATCAAATCTGTATCGGCAAAATTACTACAGAATGAATTCAATTGAAGGATGCTCTATACTGTCCTATCAATCTAGGATTGTTTAGAGCGTGCTATCCCAAAGTAAATATGATCATTTTGTTGAATTGCTTGTTCAACAGTTTATCGCAACCATTCATTTAGATTGCTGACGATCTGTCTTAATACACGTTCAATGATTTATATTGATCTGTCGGGTTAATTGTAAGACTGTACAACCTTAACTTCCATCATGAGTACCTAGTACACACATGTAGGTCTAAAATTTTCAGCTCTCCACTACCAATTGGTGGCGTCTCAATTTGAGTTAAAATTCTCAGAGAGGACGTTAATCCAGCCCACCAACCAACAAACAAATCAATCCTGACTGCAAAGCATCCATTTCATATTTCAGTATTTTTCATCATGCAAAATTTAAAGACATTTTAAAATTTTATTTCACAGTTCGGATGGAAAAGTTTTAATTGATTTTTAATGTACACCTGTGACATCAAAAGTGTTCTAAAATTAGTTTCCAATTATTTTTAAAAGGCCTTATAAGCAAAATAAGAAATAGATGCATGGATCGGCACAGACTGTTTTTATTTTCGTATACGTACGTCTTAATTTATCAGGTATATGTTCTGTATGTTTTGATATTATGAAAACTTGAAAGAAAGGCCGAGTTCCACAGCCTGACAGGTATTCCAAGCTTTGCAAAATTTGCATCTCCATAATTTATTATATAACCTATTTGATGTATGTGTTAATATTTTAAACAAAATCGGTAATTAATGCAATTACGTTTTAGCATAACATTATCTTTTAAGTTTATCGATGTTTCATAGGTCTCTGATAATAAGAGTGAGAAAATCATTGATAGTGTACTATACGTATATATGCATTTAATATTGATATTGATGAATTATGAAAAGACCAAGATAGAGTAAGAACCATGTTCGATACTTGATCAATATACCCCCATCGCTTTACTCATAGTTTGCAAGGCTGGTCTTGTGCAGCGTGATGGGAACCTCGCAAAAAAGGGGGGTACGTGGGATACAATATGTAAAGATATGCAAGTTAAGATAATATATCCCCCTTGATGTGGAGGGTGATATCGCAGGCCGGTGACCATTATCAAATTTTGTTTATATTGTGGTATACGATAACTGCATCCATGAATGTTGACCTGGATTTTCATCAAACAGGTCCAATCGTATTTTAGACTCAGTGTAAGTTCGGGGATGGTAAGATATGTTAATAAGGGGAATATAAACTGGAGAGGGGTCCCCCCGTAATCTCACTTGAATCTCGTGATGGGGGGACTAATTACTCTATCCACCAATCGGCGCTGATATTAATAGGCCGTGCACATATAGCACTTAGGATTCGTGTAATAAGGGGTGATAAGACATTTATTTTTCTTTCATTCATAAGACGTTGTATATTAAGAGAGCTCGTATACATTTACAAACCGGCTAGCTAGTGTCATTCAATTTTCCCCCTATACGACTGACACGTTACTCTGGGCCTAACAGGTATATACATCATTATTCAAGCAAACGACAATATTATTTATACTGCACCACGTGGAGGAAAAAATACCTACTTGTTAGCAGACGATATATAGACAGAAGAACTAAAACATTGATTAGTGGCGTGAAAACAAAATTAATAGAGAGTCACTCAATGCTCGCCGGTTAACATCGAATTATACATGTACTTCACCGCAATAGATAGACAGAAGAAGGAATAAAGGATTGATCCTGTGTGCGGTGATATATTCGTGGCCATGGAAGACTTTCTTCCGCTCTGCTCGAGCTTGGAGAGAGAGCAATACACTTTACAGAGACTAAACTCATCCGGCGAGGAAACGGACCCCGGATATAACGGATACCGGAGCAGTAGTCCGTCTTCGTCAGTCTGGAGCTTGGATAGCATGGACGACGAGGTGTATCTGGAATACTTATTTTCTCAAGGACTCGCTGACAGCATTGAAAAACCTGACCCGGTAAGTCCCGAGATTGTTAATAACTGTAGCGCCAAAATTTCGTCTTTCTGTGATTCGTACTGCAATCAGCTGTTCAGTATAGACCATTCGCTGTCTCCGGTTTCTTCCTGTGGCGGCCGTTCTACTAGGGATGAAGTTTTTGAGGAGGAGTCCTCAAACTCAGATTCGCCTGACAGTGAATTCGTGGTGTTAGGAGTGGGACTGCAAAGTCTAATGCATAATTACTGTGCAAAACCAAGCAACGAAAACAATGTTAGTGAATATAAAATAGATTTACCAAAAAATACTCAGTTTGTAGCTTACTCACGAGGGCACCACGTGAGTATCACTAGGCAACCACTGTCTCATTCGTCTGCAAATTCTTTACTTTCGCACAAAAGTCTTCTGAATACAATTGCCTCAGCTTCAGCAGTTTCCAAGGCAACGATTCCGAGACCAGCCACTTCTACCCCGGCCAAAGATCCAAAAGTGGAAGAGAAAATTTACCATTGTACTTACAATGGTTGCAACAAAGTGTACAGCAAAAGCTCGCACCTGAAAGCACATTTACGCCGACATACGGGTGAAAAGCCGTTCTCTTGCACCTGGCCCGGATGCGGATGGAGGTTTTCACGCTCTGATGAACTTGCCCGTCATAAACGATCGCATTCTGGAATAAAACCGTATCAATGTAAGATTTGTGAAAAAAGGTTCTCTAGATCCGACCATCTATCAAAACATCTTAAGGTTCATAGGAAAAGGTAACATTAGGTGGCTTAGAAATCCGACATCCTGCCAAAAATTTATTTTTAGTTACAAAAATGACGTGTGTTCGAATTGAAAATACTTATGGTGCTATCATTTGGAGACTGAGAAAATTTTGCCAGAAAATGAAATCCAGGGAGTACATGTGTTAGTAAGTTTTCATCACCAAAACTCACTCATGAATATAACATTTCTTGCTTTTGGGGGAATGAAAATTCGTCATCTTCATTCTTAAAGGACTTCTAAAAAATGTATGAAGTAAATATTCTTGAAAAAAAAATTGTAAAGACTTGTATGGCGTGACCAAGAATGATCGATGGGGGAGCTAGAAGAGATATTTAGGAGCTGGAGTTTAGAGCTATCCTCTTATACAATTAATCAATATGGCTTCATGTTGGAATCTGTCTCCGACCATCATATTATGCATGCTTACAGAAGGGAAAAAACGATACAGTGATTAAATGAGTAAAGTATTGGTTTGGATCCAAAAGATTTTATTTTTATGGTCTTTTTTCTACTATGCAGCAGTTCTGTTCAAAATTGATTGCATGTATTTTGCAATTGGATCCAGTAAGAAAATGAAGGTTGTGCACACTTCCATTCCATTTTCATTTTATGCACTCATTCGCTTTCATTAACAAGGGTAAAGGTCTAGAGTAATTTACGTTTTATTGTGTATTAAAACAGCTCTAAAAAGCACACACTGTGATAGTGTATAGCCGTTTTGTTTTCTAGGCGCTTTAGCGTGTAGCCTCGGGGGAACATTCCATATATTTGAAAGATTCAAGTATGTTGATTATTCAGAAAACAAAGCTATATATCCATCTATTATCTTTACAAGTTAATTTACACACGGTGCAGAAAACAGTCCCCTAGTCTAATAATTAAATTCTCTTTTATGCGTGAGAAAGTTTATATATTTCATGTTTGAATGAATTTTAAGTTCCATTTCGTAATTTTCCACATATTTAATCCAATGCATCATGTATCGTGTTAATGTGCGAAGTAAGTCATTTTGAGTGTTTGCAAGTGCGAATTCATGCATATTCATTTTAGTTTAACATTATGCCGGGAGCTGTTGCAAAATTCATTTAGTTGTTATGTAGGAAAGTGCAGTGCATGGGTAAACGTTCAGAGAGAGAGAGAGAAAGAGAGAGAGAGAGATTGAGTCTGTGCTAGGTGACTGATTCATATTGCATCATTATATACGGCGGGCTGGTTTCCGTCGATTCATATAACCCCCTTAATAGTAAACATAATCCTTTAAGAGTCAAAGTCCTCTTAAATTGTCCACATCATGTCCTTCAGTTTTACAACATAGTGGCGGATCTATGACGTGTCGAAAGGTGTAATTGTTATGGTTTTTTTAAATGAAATATCAATATTTAAGTCTATTCCACCACAATTTTATGGTGTGTTTTTTTCTACAAATATTTACCAGACTTAAAACTGTAGTTAATAATAATATAGTTCCCTGTACAAATACTCAGATATCTTATTTCACCTTGCTTTAAATTTAATGTTACCGGGTTTTCAATTATTTGTTTACATACCGGTAAAACAAGTTTTCACGTTTTATTTTTCTGAGCATTTTTATAAAAGGCACGGTAATGGAATTTCCCTATATTTGTATATAAAAACAAAACAGGATTTGTTATTTTGGATTTTGAAATTTGGCATCCTCCTTAGCAATTACAATGTATGCCATGCCCTCTTACTAATTTGGTTTTTCCAATTCGCCATGTGATTTGCATAAGTTTGAATACCTCGACTGCGTTGACCGCAGGAAAAAAATGATTTTAATTTGATTCATTTATTTTCTTTCATTGCATTCCTTGTACATTGTGTAATTGATTATGCATTATGAAGTTAAGGCCAGAATTATTTCCATATTGTCATACAAATGATGTGTTGCTGTACTTAATTATAGCGGTGCTAGAATGTTTAAGTGTGATTGTTTAAATTGTTTTGATTCTAATATATATGAATGTTTACTTAGTCTTTACACAAATGAATTCTTACTTGATTTAAAAAAAAATGTGTTTCTTTTTATTTTAATAATTGATTTGGCATAATGCACTATGGGCCAAGTTAAGAACTATATACAAATGCATGTACTACATGTTATGAGTAGCCCACAAATTCAGTAGTGATGGTTCCGGGTTCAAATAATGGTCAGAATAAGATTGGAAGTCCAGTGCTCTTTTTTAGGAAAATTTTTTAACCTTTAAAATGACGTGTTTTCATTGAAAATAACGTTAACAAATTATTAACTCCAATTCCATTTCCCGAACATCCCTTAAATGAATACCAAGGAACTAGTTTTTCGAATGAAATATTTTCAGAAAAGTTGAACTTTTTAAAAACTATTTGATTAACCTTATTTTTAAAGCATTAACAATTAAGATATTCAATGGACAACAAGATCTAATGTTGGTGGAGGTCACTCCTGCATAGGAATCAAGCAAAAACACATAAAATTAGTAATAGCCAAAGGTTAGGGTACATAGATAGGTCAAAAAGTGCGTAGGTCTAACCAAAACTATGTATTATTGATATGTTCCTCGAATAGCATTAAGTAGAACTTATTAAGACTATCTACATGCAAATCTTACAAGGGTCATCAAAATGTAAATCTCTTGCTTCAGATGAATACCAAAACAACTTAAGAATGTATATCAAAAGAAAACAGTCGACTTGAATTGATGTATTTTTTTTTCTTTATTCAGTTGAGTACAATCTATACATATAAGTTTTACAAAGATAAATGACTCCACTATATCTACACGTATATAGACTGATATCATTAGGATAAAGTGTAACGGATGTCTATAGTATTTACATGTACAAGTCTGGACCTATTTAGCTTCCTAGTGTATAGATAATACATACATGTATTACCTAAAATCACAAAGGTATCGATAATGTTTTTTTCCTGGACTGATTTACAAATATTCAGGACCTCAACAACAAAAATGCAAGAAAGGAAAATATTCCATGTCATCATGCCATAAAGTAGCATTGTACATTTTAGCGAGCCCCACCCACCCATTTTTTTTTTTTTGATAGGACAGATTTAAACTTCAAATTCATGCAAGGAAAATGCATTTATATATTCAGACGTTGTAAGTGGTATTCACCCCGCTTCCAATCCCCTACCCTCACATATACAAAATATACTTTCTTTTTTTATCTTCTGTGTACATGTGTCTGTGTATATATGATAATAATTAAAATCTGAAGTAGTTCATAGATCGGTCACAATCTTAGATGAACACTCTGTACTCGGTCACCAGTTATCACTCGCTATCGTCAGAAATATTTGGACATGGTGATAACACCCACCCCAGTTCATTTTACCCACAGTATACAGACATCATCGACTGTTGGACACCCATCAGATAAACAGTAACTCAAATGTCACGAGATTTATCTGTTGCCGAGATTTTTAATGATGATTGTTTCGGGCAAAATCACTTTATTAACTATTCCATGTTTTCTGTTAAGTGTGTTTAGAACCGTGGAATTGTTAATGCATGTATGTAACGGAATTATTTGCATTCAATATTCGGAGGAAACAGACAAAAAAAAAAAATCACAAAAGCATTAAGAGCCAGCAGCTCAAGTACATACTTCAAAATTACTCCATATTGTGAACATTATATCAAGGCCTTCTTTGCACGAGGAGAACATTTTTAATAAACTATTCTTGATCCCCATTGTATGTTAATGACACAAGCTGTATGTGCTTTGTTTGCAGGTTTTAATTCCTAACACTTATTCTCAGAATACTTGTAAGTGGCCATATTGACATGCCTCTGCCTCCTTGAAAAACCTGCCGAATATTTACGTTTTAGAACAATTTAATCTTCTTTTTTTCTTTTCTCAAATTGCTTCGCATTTTTCCCTATACAAAAATGAAATTCTTCTTTTGCATTGAACCTTTTTTCATATCAAATAGTGAATACTCTGCAATGAATTCAAAAAATTAGTCTACTCTTTTTTCTCACATACTGTCATGGACCGGAGTAAATTATTGAAACGGAAGAGGAAAATAAAAGTCATTAATGAAATGCTCAAACCCACAAATAAAACACTTAAATAATTCATCTCTCTGTGTTAAAGTCCACCTCCGGCGAGATGATATGATCGTTTCTTTTCCGGAATTCGACCTTTTATGGTTTATATTAAGGTCAAAGTTCAGACAGTCGCGTCACAAGTATGTGACGTCACGTCCCATCATGGCCACCGGCAAAGCTGACATTTCTAGGCGACACCTGGACATATGATATCAATTAACATAATGTAGGACAAATATTAATATAAACAGAATCATAATTTTTATGATAGTCCTTATTCCGTCTACACGTGTGGTATACGCTACGAGTATACTTGTCAGAGGTCTAAACATGTCAGTGATTTTTGGCGAATTGAGTTTTATAGTCCATTTCTAAATTGTATTATAATTTGAAAGCGTCAAGTCACAGGAGACAAATTAATTATTTTTAATTGGAAAATTAAATATTGAATGTACGTTATGTAGAGTTTTAAATTACGGAATAATCGAAATATATATGGGAAGTCACAACTTCTGCATAAATACACAAGTTTATGATTCTGCAATATTAAACTTTATGTGGACGTTCGAAAATTTTTGAAATACAGAACAAAAACAAGCTACAAAAATTTATGCAGTATCTGGTTACTGAAAGGCAAACTCATGCAGTCATCATCTTTAACAATTACTTTCCTTTTCACTTTAATACTTTTCAGCATGTTACATATACGATTGTAGCATAATTTGTACAACTAGGTTACCAAGGTAAATAAAAGGTGCATTATGAACTCAGGTGCAAATGATTACATGCTACTTTGTACCTGTACTTTGTGACTAATCTACAATTAAGCTTGTTGGCGGGCCATTGAGTGCGATTGTCGTATTACATGTAGAATTATTTCCCTTGAAGCTCCCTATACATATAGCCTTAGTCCCGTAAAATCAAGATACAAACATATTTGAACATTCTTTATTTCCACACTACTCATAAATGTAATATAAAAGGTATTATATTAATTCATGGTATGTCCAAAACATCTATTTATAGGACGAAATTAGCCAGGCTTGACCAAAAATAAGAGGGCCATCAAAGGTAGAGTGCAAATAAGGTCATGAGGCAGGTTAACCTATGAAGTGATGAAAGAGTAAAAATAAGTCTCATACAAAATAAGTTTAGACGTTTTGAGAAAGAAATGATTTCATGTACTTTGTATATCTTTCTTGTTTACCGTTAAAGTGATTTTTCTTTATAGATCAGCTTTTATATTTGGAAACAATATAGACGTCGACAAGCATTCATAAGAAGAAAATATTTTATCTAGTATGCATAATTTTCTTTTTTCCAGAGAGTTTTCCTACAAAATTGAAGAAAAATAAGCATAATCTTAAAAACTCATAAAATTAAATAAATAATCCATCAATCGCACAGACACTGTAATTTAATTTTATCTAAAGTTATGGATTTACCATTTACTTCATAAAGTATTCTTAATCTTCATCAATATAATTTAAAATAACTAATGTATCAAAGTCGGGGAGGTGTCCAGGAAATAGCGAGTAAAAATTAAAATTCAAAATTTCTTCATCCATCACGCTTTTCAGCTGTGCGGTACACAACATCTCTGAGGAAAAGCACTACCATTGCGCTTGATGTGCATGAATGTACAATTTTTAGAGACCATATATGTATTTCAAAATCCTTGACATTTGAAACACTTTTATAAGAGTACTGCAGAATAAAAGCAGTTGTCATTGCAAAATTCTTAATTGCATTAAAAGGAGACAAGCTGTTATTGTGCAATGTTTAATCGAGTTTCTGATTATCTACACATCTACATCTACTTGAGCAATATTCTCTTTAGGACATTCTATTACATCGAATACAAGTAATTTAAATTAATTCTTTTTTTAAACAGGAATGTGACGAAAAAATCTGTTAGCTTTTGTTCAAAAGTTATGTTTAAAGTTTTAATTTTCAAAAGTCAGACCAACTCTATTGTCAAGGTCAAATGTCAAAATTTGTTGATATCCAAGAAAAGGATTTGCAGAAAGGAAAACGCATGCGAAAGGAAAACAACCTTGTACTGACAGATTTACAGACAAACACATAGAAGAACGGGGCAAAAACTGTATACGGTGAATCTTATTTTCATGGGGGAAAAAAAAAAAAAAAAAAAAGCAACGCATTTATTACAAATATAAAATGTTAATAATTCTTCTGATTACATGGAATTTTAGTTCATCTCTAAAATAAATTAATTTTCTATGACCCTGTAATGAAGATTCGTGGGTATACAGTTCAATCTACTAGTAATTAAAATTAGACCTTTCATCTCGCACTTCATAATTTTAATTATTTGTTGCTGGTGCGACAACTAAAATTCCGAAGAGTGAGATGAAAGGTTTAATTATAATAAAATTGATATATAGTTTTGCCCTGTCCGTGTAGCTGTATGTCTCTTTAGCTGAGGATTGTACGCAAAAGTTTTGAAATTTCTGATAACATTTGATTGATTGGGGTTTCTCAATTGTGTTTCTTGTGACAAAAACATTTCTCGGGGTATGGACATACATGTATTTGACATCTTGACATTCGTGAGATTTACACAAAAGAATTATAAACTTTATCCTTCGCCATTACTTTAAAAAGGTGTTCCTAGGGTTTTCATACTTCACATGTATATTCACTGTGACAAGACTTTTCTTTGATTATTATTGTTTGCAGCAAACTGTAAAGTTTCACATTACGTCACGATTTCGTCAGATGCATCCAGCGTAAACAATTCACGTGATTGGTCAAATCAAATTATCAACATTAACACGGAAATAGTCTGTTGCACGAGCAACCAATCAGGGATAAGAAGAAAGTTCCAGTATTAAAATTTGCGGTTAGGAGGCGTGTACAATTTACCTTGAGCGCAGCTGTTAACTAGATCGTGACGTAACGTAAAACTTTACAGTTAGCTGCAAACAAGAATGTAAATATTTTTGACCTTGTCCTTAGAGTAGACCTTGCCCTTGAGTTTGAACTTCTTCTGAAATACTCAAACATTGGCAATAATAACTTTTTGAGCATCTGGTTCTAGGGCTTTAACTACATATCTTTTTCTCGTGATATGACTTCTCTCTGAATTGAAACCATTAATTTTGACTCTCTGTCCTTGACCTTAGAGTCTATCCCACCTATAATAATTCAAACCTTGGTCATAACCTTGGAATGCTTGGTGCTTCGGCTTAAAAATATTTCATAGACATATTGTTCAGGCAACTCCTTTGTTTGGGATAAAACGTTTTTGATTTCTTGACCTTGTAGTTAGACATGCATTGGAAACACTTAAACTTTTGCCATAAACTGCATGTTTTACGAGGACTTCAGTATTTTACAGACACATCTTGTTCTTGCATAACAAACGTTCACAGTAAGAAAACTAGTCAAAAAGAACGTTTACAGTGTACACACATTATAGGCACTTAGTAGGTTAAAAAATCTTGAAGTGAATAGATTGAACAATCCTAAGTTTAGGTTATTTCCTTAACTTACTACCTATTGTATACATTTAATAGCAGTTCTAATAACAACAGGAATATTTTGTAAAATTTGAGGAAGCAATTCGATTAATGAAAAAAAAACGTTTATTTACTGTACATAATTTTTTTTAAAAATTAATTTCCTCATCTATAACTTTAAGGCACTTTCCTTCATTGTTAATACATGTACGTAACATAACATTTTCCCCCTTAAGTTAAATTTAATAAAATTTGAAAATCATTAAGGTGGGTGGGGGTGATTATCAACAAGGGGCGATGTTTATTCAAAGATAGACCCATTAAAGTTAACTATATACCTGCCTCGAAACGATCCTCGAGGTAAACGGTAAGATAACAAGTTAGTATAGATTCAAAGTTTACGCGGATTTACTGTGTTGCATTATTCTCCCACACTTGCACCATTATTATGATCCTAAGGAGTTGTAACCACCACCCCCCCCCCTCCACCCCCACCCACCCCCAAGGAGAGGGCTACATAATTGCAGCAAAACTTCAAATAGAGCGTGTCCTGTAAGAGATATTTTGAGTACAGGTATTTCATCAGCTTTCCAACGAAACGGTTACCAGAAAGAAATACTAGCTGAATTACACAAGAAGAGTCTGCTTATAACAAAAATATCAACAATTTTTTAACAATCGATAACTACTAGTAATTCGAGTTTTAATGGACTATGTCAGCGAATGTTTAGCAAGATATTTCATTTGGACTGGACTTCTTTCTTATCTGTCCTTAAAAAAACACATTGATCGATCTCGTGTTTTATTCAACAGCACATTGGCCCAAGCTATAACAAATGCTTCCATCCTCCACCTCGAAAGAGTTCTATTTAGTTATTTAATATTGAATAACTGCAATACATAGTACAGTGTAAGGTTGTATGCATCCAGAGTGATAAAATGGTTTGGAAATGATAAACCTTAATGTTTAATAAAATTTTCTTTGAATACAAATGAAAATGTCATCTTAATTAAATCTTTCTTCAAAACTCCTATGGAAGTGATCTTGTGGGACAGACAACCAGACTTTGAGATAAAACACCCAATACATACATCGTATCTACTGCTCTCAACAATTACCTTAAAATTATATGCTTCATCTTCCTTAACTTTCTTAACTACTGGTATACAATCTCTTTATCAATCAATCTAAATCACAACGTAAAGCAACTTTAAAGGAAATTTTCCCACAATAAAATGTAATAATAGAAGGCCACACATGCAAACAAGTAAGGTTCCGATAAATCTTATTCTACCCTTATCTGAGATCTACGTACACATGTACGTCAAGTGTTATTGTGTGCAAAGTACATGCAATAAGCGAGCACAACTTAGATAAACCATTTTAGGGACCTTGTACTACTTCATTAAAGCAAAGGTGAGATGCAAGACTTACTCTGGTCTTGCCGAATCACAGTATATACTCAGTACTCAGGAAAGTATAATAAGCGTATAAACCTAGGATGACCACATTCAACTTTTCTTATTATTGCTGGCAATTGTTGTTAGCTGGAGGATGGAGCAATAGAATTGTAAATGTCGTTTATCTTTGGAAAAATGAAAAACTTGATATAAAAGGCATGCAGTTGTGAGCAAAAATAAAAAGTGTACATGCATGAACTTTATAAATGACCCAATGAGCTAAAATTTATCGTAATAAAGTACCCAAGCACGAGAGCTGTTCAATAGATAATGTCCTGAGCTCCATGACATACAACGGAGAAATCATGTGATGTTAAACTTGATTTTCTCTCATGGTTGAATCTTTTATCAATTTATTAAGTTTACTTGATCTCTTTTCACCAAATAGTTTCATTTTGAGAAGCTGGAGAACAAGGGCTATTCGAGACACTGCACTAAAATGAATGGTAAAGAATCAGTAATACTAGAGTGAAAAGGAGCAAGGGAGACTATCAAAATAACTTCAGTGTCATACTTACACTTTACCAGGAAGGTTGTTGACTTTGTTTAATGATATATTACAGGGACGTAGCAATAAGCTAGGGGGAATTCAACAATACTTTTAACTATTGAAAATGTTCATTGCAAGGCAGATTGCCCCCCCCCCCCCACATTTTACAAAAGTAAAGTAGTATGAAGGAACTATAGTATTGTATAATTGAAAAAATGGATAGTAAAACGAATTGGAATATAGTGAAAAATAATATATTACTTTAATTTGCTTTTATCCCCCCCCCCCCTTTTGGCCTTTCAAAATAGGATTTTTTTGGGCAATTTTTTTTATGTTTTTTTTTTTCCTTGTCAACTTTTTCAGGTAAGTAAAAAAAAATTTCAGTGGCTGCCCCCCCCCCCCCACTTTCAAAATCGATGCTACGTGCCTGTATTATAAGCGCTAGTTTTTTGTAGAAAAAAAATTCAGCTTAAACATTTCAAAATCTGATGATGAAGAGATTAATGCAATCAAGATCAGCCAAAAAATCTTGAAAATACTACATATTATTGTCTTCAGGAAACGTGTTGATATTAATAAAGAGTTGCAAATGAAAAAAAAAATGATAAAAAGTCTAAAATATCAAAATATTGTACATATAGTTTTAATGCGTATAATTTTTCTGGCAGTCATACAACTTTATTAAAAATTATCGCATTTAATCATAGGATAGATTTCATTTATAAACCTTGAATGAGTAATACGGCTTTATGTGGCTATATTCTAATTATTTTACTATACCAATATAAATTAAGTTTTTATTTTTATAATTTTCACGCTGAATGGAAAAAACGTTTTTTTTTGCATATGTTCTCCAAGTTGATTTACATTTTTGAAAAAAAAAACTTTTTTAAATCTCACACAGTCTAACATATCATTTAATTCAGCATGTATTTCACACACTTTATACTTGAACTCTTTTATTTCCTTTTCAAATTCTAAATAGCACTATTTAAAAAAAAAAGAAAGGGAGAAAGAGACAATCGTCTTAAGGCTATATCGTAAACTTGTTTATAAATAATACAACAATCCTATGTCATTGATAATTTAGAGTATTTATATGTCCTTGCCTTTAATATTCTTCGAACAATGACCTATACTTATACATAATTTTTTGTCCATTAAATTTTCATATTCATCACATAAATAACGTATACATAAAGAAACGATGATTAATTTGATAATACAAATTTAAACAAAAACCTACAAAATTATCAATTAACCCTCTTGGCATCATGACTTAGGGCATGAATTATCAATTGATGACTATCACAATGTATAACTAGTTTATCAGTCCATATATATTATATTGATAACAGTACACTAGGGACAGGTTTGCATTAATTGCGAGTAATTGGTTGGTTTAAAAATACTATACATTTTAATTTAAGAAATAAATCATTATTAACTCATATTTGAAAAACTAGTTCTCAATTAACTACAATTTATAATATGAAAAAAAAGATTTCTTATGTGAGGTCAACATTCAATTCAAGTCACATGCTATTTTTAACATAAAAAGAAAGTCAAAATTATGCAGAAAATTTTTTTATTTCTTTATGATTTTTTTGCTTTTGACCTGTTTTATAATTATCTCTTAGAGATCAAAATATCATAATATTGATACACGTAACATTAAAGATGAAAGAAAATTATTTTTTTTATTGAGTAGTATCAATATTAATTTCTTCGTCGTTTGACACTATGTCGTTATTCTAAGATATGTCAAATGTATAATTTACTTCTGGAAAGCAATGAAGCAAAATATTTAAAAGCAATATTTCACTCCGCTGGCCAAAAGAGGTAATTGTTTACTGACCTATATTAATTTTCCTCTTGATTATAAATACAATGGCCTGGCAACGAACCTTGCATTTTCTTACGATGATAGAGTTATCTGGTTGTAAAGTTAACTATAGTTAATGTTGATTACATTATGCATGGATAGTCTTTAGTTATTTATTCCGGAAATAATCGGATTTCATTAAAAGTCTTTGTCTTTTAATTCTTTCAATTAAGCTTACCCTAATGATTTTATTCATACCGATAATGTAATAGATAAAGACTTAATTTAGGCCAAATATTATACACCGCTATCTACATGTATCCGATGTTTATGAGAAAATGTGGTATACGGGTCGGCAAACAGAATTGACCTTCCTCAAAAAACACAAACAAATGAAAGCCAAAAACTAGCAATTAAAGTATATTCAATTCTTTATTCACTCAAAACCAGATCACTGGTACAAGAGGTACAAATTTACATATATAAAAACAAAAATTACTGTCAAGAGTTAAAAAAAGACAAGTATATAAAGAAAAAAGAAAAGGATGAGATAATCATACAGCCAGTTACATATATGAAACACATGGAGGATTCAAGAAGGACAGACAGTTTTAAAAATTTTAAGGAATAACAAACAAATAAATTGCTCTCCACCCACCGTTACAGAAGTAACGTATCCCACTCAAAAAGGAAGATCCATATGTAGAACAAAAGAATGCTTAAATGTTCTTCTATAAGTATCAGTAGATGCACCAAAATCATTCCTCTTGTTCTTTTCTCTTTTATGAGTCAATAAGACATGATACAATGTAAGTCAAATGCAACATTTCTTGCATGCAATGACTTAAAATGAGACTGTCGATAGCCTTATTTCATCAACTTGTTTGTCAGTAGCTTGTTTGGTTTATAACAATCTGTTCTTTTGTAGAGCTAGTCTCTATAGATTTGCGTATTAACCAGAAAACATAAACCCAGTTTGCAGGTGATAAGGGTATATTGCAAAATTTTGTTTTTAGGTTACCATTTTAAAAGTCTTTTTCTAATAAAGATAAATCAAAATGTGAAACTGATTAATACGACTCTTTGATATCTTCATTCACTGGTTAACCCACTGAGTCGACATACGAAACGTAGATGTTATTGATAATTGATAATACCTCGTCGATATATCTAATTGTCGAGTTGAATGCCTGCCGAGTGTTTTCTTCTTCTCGTGTATAAGTTTTTGGATAAATTCTGCTTTATATATGGATACAAAAAATGTCTGCTATAACGGGGCTTAAATGGTAGCCATGGGAATGCCGACTGATTGGCAGACATCTCTGAAATCTAGATATTGTCAATCAGAATCTCATACATCTTTAACACAAATTTGAGTACCGTAGAGTACCCGCTTTTATCACACAAAATAAATCTGCAAATGACCAATGGCAATGTTATTAAATGTGTGAGTTATATTTTTCATTTTTTTTTTAAAAAGCAGATGTCTGAGATGTCTATTACTTTAATTTCTCGTAGGGAATGGTTGTACATGTATGTATAAAGTGTTGAAATCCGTGATGAACAATGATTCAATACTGAGTATAATATTTAAATGTTGGGAAATTGAATTAATCAAAGTTACTTATATTGGAAATAAACACTTAATGATAAACTTATAATTTCTTTTTGTTTTATTTTTTTAATTCAGTATGAATATAACAAAAAGTGCTGCACCATTTTGTCGATAAAATTCAAGCTTAGACACCCTTGATCAATTTGTTGTAAAAGTACACATGACTGCCCAATAAGAGTGTACCTAGGGCATGAATGGTCAAGACACTGTAATGTTCCGACCAGGTTAGGAAGTATGATCTATTGAAATAGTGATAATCGTACAGTCCTCAAATTCCAAACGCAGTCTGTAGCTACCTGTTAGAAAACAAATAAATGTTGTAGATAAAGATAAAATCACGTCATAAATATATAAATCTGATACAGTCAGCAAATGTGACCACTAGCAATCTGCTGATTAGCATTTAAATTGTGCTGGGAGATATCACAAGACCTACCCGGCTAGCCTAATCCGGTCAGAGAAAATTCGGGTAAAGCAATATAAATGACCTTGAGCTTAAAATTATATATTGTCATTGTAAATAATAAGGTAGCTATATTCAAGAGGCATAACATCTAAGTTTAATGGGTTATTGAAGACGATTGGCTTGGTTTTGAATGGTACAGACTTTACATTCTGTTTTATAGTGCTTGTTTAGCTACATATTAATAACAGTGCATGGGGAGCATAAAGTAATTACGGAGGTCGTCAACCTCATAGAAGTGGTAAAATATATTGTGAATTAATAATCAGAGCACGAACAGAATACCTTTAATAATATAAAAACACGATTTGTTTGTGTTTATGCAAGCATGCATACAAGACACATATAATCATGAAACGCATTTTAAAAATATGATCACCAATTAGAATGCAAGCAAAACACCAGTTTACATAGTGTTTGCTTATCCCAATATGCACTTTTAGATTTATATGTATGTTGATATGCAAATTACATTCGTAAAAGTGATACATTAATTGTTTAGATATGTATGTGTTTTATACTGACATCTACAAATGCTTCCAAGAAATACTGTGTCAGCATGTAGAACAACTAAATATAAGAATTGTCATTACCATTAATCATTTTTATTGGAAAATCAAATTTATCATGAAAAAAATATTGTTTACATTTGATATTTGAATTACATGCTTTATGGCAACGCACTTTGAAAAAATTACGCACTTTGAAAAAAATTTTCAAAGTGCGTTAAAATTGGGACAAAATCAACGCACTTTGAAAAATTTTTCAAAGTGCGTTAAATTTGGGTAAAGCAATATAACGCACTTTGAAAAAAATTTTCAAAGATATATTAAGAGTCTACATCAATATATTTTACCATGGAGACACTTAACGCACTTTGAAAAAAAATCATATTTTAGTCATGGAAAGATTTTATTTGTTATTTATCTTTCAAAAAATTAAGCCTAACCCTAACCTCAAAAATGAATTGATTTTACTCCCGTCGAAAAGAGAAGACGGGTATAAGATCCCTCAGTTCAAATCTTTATCTTTCCAATACATATCGGTAAAAAACGGGGGAGGGGAGCAATAAACCTAAAAAGGGTACGCTGCATTTTCAATGCTTATACGATGTATATATCTTTCCAAAATAAGTGGGGGGCTTAGCCCCCCATCCCCTTCCCTGGCCCTTCGCCCAGTCTCGATGTCTATGCTATAATCAAAGCATTCATATAATTATGTATTTACCTAACTGGTATGATGTTTAAAACTTTCAATAATAAATGAGTTAATTAAAACAGATGAAAACTAGAAATTTTTAAGTACAGTAAAACGTATGAGAGAGAAAGAATTTTCATAGATTTGAACAATCAAATTGGCCCCTTTTTATTATGATAAATGCTAAGTTGCTTGAAGCTGTCCTCTGTTAGTGCCCCTATACACATTTACATCTACTTATCAAAGACTAGAATTAAAAAAAAAAGAAGAAACGAATTAATGAACTTAAACAATCGTCACTCTTTTTTTCAAGACCCTTTAATTTTCCTTTTTATTTTATCAAAACCTTAAATATTTAAAACGTCAATATCTCAGGTCCTACAGTGACTTTATCATAAAAAGTTATCAAACCAGGATCTGTTATTTATCATACCGATTATTTGAAGGAATATTGATCAATCTTTACATTTTTTTCAAAGTGCGTTAATATGGTCGATATTAACGCACTTTGAAAAAAAAAATTTCAAAGTGGAAAATCAAATTTTAACGCACTTTGAAAATTTTTTTCAAAGTGCGTAATTTTTCAAGGTGCGTTGTAACAATGCTTTTTTGTTTGGCTTTTCAAAAACTTACAAAAAATATATGACGCCTCTTTTTTACAATAATTATTACAACAGTCTTGAACTTTGTATGCTGTTCAGCCTGTTAAAATGGCCTCTGTAGACACGAATGCCATAATCATATAAAGTAGCACTGTAAAACAAGAGGCTCATGGGCCACATCGCTCACCTGAGTAACATTGGCTATGCTGTTCTTTACCAGATTTCCCCCATGTACATTTGAAATACGTATCGTGACCCTATCCTACTCCTTGGGGTGGTGTTCGGACAATGTAGAATACACTAAGACAGGAAGTAATAATTTGAACAATCTAAAATCTACACTATGTATTTCAATGTAAAACTTGGATTCTCTGTTGTGACCCGCCCTGTCCTTAGGGGTCATAATTTGAACAATTTAAAATCTACACTTCCCCAGGATTCTTGTATAAAAGTTTCAGCTTTTCTGGTCCAGAGGTTCTTTAGAAGAAGATTTTTAAAGGTTTTCCCTACTTGTCAAACTTGGATTCCCTATTGTGACTCCGCCCTTACCTCGGTGGTTATGATTTGAACGATTTAGAATATACACTACCCTAGGATGCTTACACATAATTTTCAGTTTTTCTGGTCCAGTGGTTCTTGAGAAGATTTTTTAATGACCCCACCCTATTTTCGTCTTTTCTTGATTATCTCCCCTTGGAAGGGTACTTGGGACTTGTTCCTTAATTTCAACAATTTTAACTCCCCTTCACCATGTTCACCCGAGGATCTCTGTATGTGCCAAGTTTGCATGGTTAAATTGGCCCTGTGGTTCTTGGGGACTTGAAAATGTGAAAGTATACAGACGAAAGGACGGACGGACGACGGACAATGGATGATCAGAAAAGCTCACTTGAGCTTTCAACTCAGGTGAGCTAAAACATAAAGGACCATTAATAGAAGCAAGAGGCTCATGGCCCTTACAGGTCAACTGATCATCATGTAACAACTTTCCAATGATTGCATTTGGTTCATGTATTAAGCTAGATCCCATGGCATTCACAATTTTGAAAGAGGCACCATTGCTCATCATACAGCACGTAGCAACAGGCCTGGCCCCCCTCATACACGAAATAGAATTTTCGACTTTGGGCAATTTTCCTTTCCCTTTTTTTTCCCTCGTCAACTTTTTCAGGTAAGTGAAAAAACACTTCTGTCGCTGCCCCCCCCCCTTTCAAAATCGATGCTACGTGCCTGTCATAATCATACACGAAGCAATTGCTAAGTTTGGTTACTTAATACCCATATATAGGCAGGGTAGGGGAACAAAAATGCATTTCAACTAATCAGTAATAATCAGCAATAATCAGTAGTGCCTCCTCCACACAAGAACCCCTGTCCCTAGGTCCACACTTTTACAATTTTGGAAAAGGCACCATTGCTTATCAAAAATGTTTGATTAATACCAAGAAATAGATTTCAAACAATTAATTCATTTTCAGTAAATAAGTAGAGCCCCCCTCTATAGTATCCCTGACCCAGGGGCCTTAAAATTCACAATTCTGGAAGAAAGGCTCTTGCTCATTATAGCTATATAGGAAGTTCATCTGCTTAATACCCAGGAGAAGAGAAAAGATTTAATGTATATTTTAACTATATAATCAATAGAGCCCTGTCTAAACTCCTGACTCTGGGGCCATAAAATTCACAATGTTCTGAAGAGACATTCTTGCTCACCATAACTATGTATACGAGGGTTGTCCCGTAAAATCGTGGACAAAACGTTTTTCTCGAAAAGTAATGGGCGCACTAAGCTGAAAATTTCAGTAAATGTTTATTTATCATATTTAAGTGCATGATAATTTTTTTGATAAAATATAGGCAAATATAAAGATTTTATTATGCTGGAATGTGCACGGGGTATTGTCCTACGGCGCACGGACAAAAAACCAAAGTTTTATTAAAGAATACACAAGTCTGAATTCAAAATAAAAGTTTTAAATACATAAGATTTGGATTAAAATTATCCTAATTCAATTCCACAATCAATTTTGTAGTCTTTGTAAAAAAATTAAGGCATTTGGTTAATTTTTGGCAGTTTTTCGAGCATTCGAAATGGGAAAAAGGTAAACACAACACACGAAAAATGGCGACGTTTTATGACGTTACGGCGCACCGGAGAGCAGTTCCGTTTTAATTCGATGTTGTAATGACACCTTTAGAGACTTGAAATGACCATAGAAGAAAAAAGATTATAAAAATATCACCATATCTTAAGTATACAAATGAAATAGAAATTTTCTTAGCGAAGTCTTATTTGATCAAGTCCCTGGGGAGTACAAAACATACGGACAAACTCCTAATGTAATAGCAAAAGACGTTGTCACAGTAGACCGCCGATATGAGATTTTCTATTAATGAATGATGGTGAGAATATTGTCCGTAACGTACTGATAAATCTTCAGAAGATCGCATGAGGGTGCCAATTGGTTCTTCGACTGTTTATGGAGACTTGAGAAAGTGTGTCAATGAAATTCCTTAATTTAAGTCGGACTCATCCAACTTCATTTTCAGCAAAGATAAAACGTGACGCTGTTTTAGACATTTTGACGTTATAATCCATGCGCCGTAAGGTGATACAATACATGGCATAAAATCACATAATTTGTTTATTTATGCATATATTTATCTGAAATTTGCTGTGTATGTTACTAAAATATGTACTAAATAATAGTGAAAATTTCAGAACGCAGTGATGTTTATTTTTTACACTAGACAACTTGTCCACGATTTTACGGGACAAGGATTTACTAAGAGCAGAAGATTTTCAAAGAATTAATGTTAGTATTTTTACCATATCATCAATAGAGCCCCGCCCTAACATCAGAACCCCTGCCCTGGGGCCATAACATTCATAATTCTGGAAGAGGCATTCTTGCTCATCATAACTATGTACTTAGTCAGTTTATTTAATTAATACCCAGGAGCAGAGAAGAAGATTTTCAAAGAAATAATGCATTTTCATTGTATAATCTATATAGCCCCGTACTAGCACTAGAACCCCTGACCCTGGGGCCATGAATTTCACAATTTTATAGATGACTCAATGCTCATTGCATTCATGCTAACAGTTTGACTGCTTGATGCCAAGGAGTAAAGAAGATTTTTTAAATGTTACATTAATTTTAATGGTTTTGGCCACATCCCTCGGGCATCATTGGGAAGGGGGGGGGCAGGGACTGTGAAATTCACAAGTTTTGTTCCCCTTTATCCATAGATGACATATGCGAAAATTGGCTGAAATTTGTTCAGGGGTTTCAGAGAAGAAGCTGAAAATGTTCAAATGTTAACACACGACGCACGACGACGGGCGAAAACGGAAAGCAATAGTTCACTTGAGTGACTCAGTTGACTTAAAAAATAAGGTCATTGTTAAAGGAAAGGTCAAGGGTAAAAAACATTGATGCAGTTGAATAAATCTCATCATTATGTACTGGTATCAGCATATGAAGTGTGATAAAAATATATTGAGTAACTTTTTCAAAACAGAGCTAAATACAATGTTGAGCCGAAGGACAAGATGGAAGGACAAAGGAGCTGAAGGATGTAAACGGACATGATACATGTAAACACTATTATATAACAGAAACATATTTATTGCAGGGCATAAAGATAACTTGTCCTTGAGCGTAACCATACATACGTGTAGCTACTAATGGCCTTGCTATGTATGGTCGTCACTTACTGTGAAGACCGAAAGAGTTATCTCCCGTGCAATATTTAAGACACCAGATAAATAATTTACAAAGCTGTACCAGTTACGAACTCAAAAAAGAAGCACAAAATAAAATAAATAAATGTATATATATAATTTAAAGCTACTTTCCGTTACATAGTTTGATAAGCTCTGTCGATAATGTGTAGAAATTTTGTATTTGTATGCTCCTTCATTTGAGACACATAAGAAAAGTCATATTAAAAGAATTATTTCGATAAACTAGTAAAATTAAAACTAAAATCTTTAATTAAGGTTCATGCACAGTTTATGGAAGCAATTTCAATCACTAAGTTAAAAATTATTCTTTATTTATTGAAGTAATATATAATTAAATTTATAATTAAATGGATGAAATATGTCACTCTTTTTTCAACATACATGTATGGCATATACTGCTCTAGAATGAACTTGCTCCAAAAACTTCAACCTGATCACCCATCCATAATATGATTGAATGATTGATTTTATATCGTTTAACGTTCCTCTCGAGAATTTTAATTTTCACTCATATGGAGACCGCGCCACCACTTGCCGGTGGAGACCTGCAAATCTTGTCCTTTACTCGGTACTCAGGGCCATTCATAAATGTGTGTCATATTCAGCATCCGAAGGAAGTTCACCAGTGTGCATCTTTAGATGTTTCATTCATGCAAGTTTGCTCCACACAGGGGGAGCTCGGTTACTTGGAAATGAGACATGCAAAAAAGCTAACCTTTTCAGTTTTCACTCATTCAGAAAATCTAGGTCAAATTCAGTATCCGAAGTAAGTCTGGTAGTGTGCATCTGTAGATGTGTCTTGCATGCAAGTTTGATTATCATAGGACTCATAATTTCTTGGAAATGAGACCTACACCAAAAACATTAACCTATTCACTCATCCGGAAAATGTAGGTCGGATCCAGCATACGAAGCAAACCTGGTTTTAAGCATCCTTAGATGTATCATCCATGCAAGTTTCGTCATCAATAGGACTTATAGTTACTTGGAAATAAGACCTACCCCAAAATGTTAACCTGCTCCAATAACATTAACCTGGTCATTCCTTTGCTGAAATTGCAGCATCTAAAACCTTATCTGGTACAATGAAACACACTAAAAGTATCTTGCATGCATGTCTGATCAATGTAGAGCATAGAAGTATTTTTAAAGAAAACTGCTCCAAAAACCTTAAGCTTGGACGCCGACACCAACGCCGAGAGTATCACATAAGCTCCCCCCAACATCGTTGAGGTAAGCTACAAACTGTTCACAATTCTGTTATACTTAATATAATTTTATGATCATAAATCTTTTAATATCAAAATATATTTTACACAGGACATGTAACTGATGATGTAAATGTTTTTTAAGGTTTAATGTACATTCCATGCATTGTATACTCTCTTAGAATAAGACTTCTAAAGCACATCATTCTAAAGATTCGAAACACTTATTTTCAAATTCAAATTAAGCACATGTAATAAATATAAATCACTATTACGATAGCTAAACATTTAGAGATCTAATTAATTGACAACAAATACAATTCAGTAACTAAGACTTGTGTCAAAAGAGGATATAAACTTTGGATTCGCTTTCTCTGAGTATTTGAATGAGTTTGAAGATGTTGGCAGCGTATATGGTCTTTCAAACATAAAGTCGCTATCCAATTTATAACCTCCATTCTGAGTTCCTGAGTGTTCAACGTCATACTTCAAACGTGAGATTCGATGAAGTTTTGGCAAAAATACAATTAAAGTCATGAGTGTTGCGCATGTCAAAATTCCAATGCATACAATCACTTCCGCCCAATTGCGCGGCAAAACAATCAAGGTGACAACCCACGCCACCCATATGGGAATGCACAACCATGAGTAAACCATGATGAATTTAGCTTCTCCCATGTTCTTTGTCTCTTTGCGAACGAAAATGGAATATATTGCACAGAGCACTATCAAAAACATAACAAACACTAAATACTTGACAAATTCAGTCCTGTCAAATACGCATGCGTACTCTGGTTGATTTTCTTCATCTAGCCTTGTGCGTAGAAAGCCTAACTTATTTTCCTCTATGTACCAGAAGTGTACTCCAACCGCAATTTGAACACCCGTAATGAATAGCACCGTTAGAAACTGGTTCACGTTGGACAACTCACCGCCCAAACCAATCAGCTTGTAGGATCTAAGCGACATTATTTTCGCCATTACTGTTGCAAAAGACAGGGTGTAAGCAAAACCAGGAATGAAAAATCTTGTAGAGCAGACGATTTCACTGGGCGTGAATACAAACGGAAGTACAGATAAAAACAAAAATATTATGGAAAAAAGCAAAAGTATGCCCAGACCAACGTAGCGTTTGGATAAAAGTCCGGCGCACACTTTATGAAAAACGTAAATAACGAAACACAGCGCTGCGAATGCTCCGCCTATTCCGATAATAAGCACTATAATGGTCCATAACTCTTTACTGAGCTCTGCTGTAGATTTGAAGAATTCTAACTCCATTTTGGCGTATGGATCCACGTGCGACACCTCTTCTGTCGCATTTTCTTTGTCCTCCAATGCGACACAACGGCAGTTACTGAAACACCGAGATTGCTGGCCTTGAAGAATTCGGCCATTTGTGTCAAATATACCCAGTGGATCCATATGCAAAACTCCATCCGAGTAGTTTCCGATCTAAAAAGAAACATTTTTATTGTAACTGATCTAAAGTTCCATGTAATAATGCTTTCAAGGTTTTCAAAACGTTTCGTATCTTTGAATTTTCCAAAACATTCTAGTTTTACAATCGATGCTGAACAATTTCAGACCTACAAAATGGCTATTAGATAAATGTAACAGTCAACATATATTTCTGAAAATTTGTAAAAGAAATGTATTGCATACTTACATCAATAAGTGACGTTCCTTTGAAATTCTTCACGGTGAATGCCCAAGACTCGAGATTTTTAAAAGAAAAATCTACCTGAATATCATTAAGATACCTAAATGATATATTGTAGAAATGCTCACTCTGAAGTTGAACCCCTTCACTGGCAAACGTCTGACAGATTCCATAATAGTTTGGACAAAGTTTCTCGAATCTGTTGTGAAGAGCATGGAGCATGACGTCAACGCCAAACACAATTTTTGAAGCTTGCAGAAGATCAGCTTGAGCTTCACACTGAGGTGAAATACTAGTACATGAAGACAAAGCTTCTTCATATTCTTTCTTCCATGGATTGCGTTTGGAAATGGAAGAACCATCAGAGATATCTTTTATCAAGTCTGTGTTAAGTTTTCCAACACGCTCAATAGCAATGATCCGCACATTGTTTGGAAGCACAAAGTTTGATATGTCATTCCAAGATGGTAGGATTTCGCCTATAATAAACGAATGTTCCTTAGGTGTGGATATAAGTGATTTAAAAAACGTTCTAATCTCCATTATATTTGCCAAAATCACGGTTACTGTTAAGGTTGGTTCAGAAGAACCTGTGTATCTATGGATTGATGATACACTTTGGACACAGATATTGAAAGGCTTGCATGTCAACAAAAAATCATTGACCACAGAATCAAACACTGAACTATTAGATCGAACAACGTCTATATAAGTCCATTGCGTTGAATTTAGAATTTCTGCAATCGTGCGTACACCAGCTTTGGAATGAATAGAATAAAACCTGGAAGTGACATCATCTGATGTAGATGGCAACCCATCGCCTAAAGCTAGAGAAGTCTTCTGATATTTATGCAACGTTTCCTCTACTTGATTTGTGGGATTTCCCGTATATGCGGATACATACATTGTTAGCATTTCTGGTCCAGCTATCATTCCACTATCGTTGTAGCTTTCTCGACAGGTTTCAAAGTTCATGATTCGTTGCACCGCCATGTTGGCATCCGAGCAGGTATCCAAAATGAGGCTGCCCAGACGAACACCCGGAAGAAGGTAGGGATATCGTTCTTTGGATGATTCGAGCGCAAATAGAAAGGCGTCCATCATCATGTCTGCTCGTTTATCCGTCGCCAAAACATCGCAATATGATGAAACACTTGCATGAACTGGAAATAGTCCTGCGACAACTATATCTCCCGCATTAAACACGTTGTTTGAACTTTGGATTGATGCTGACTGACACCCTAGACACTCTGGACACCAGTCTGGACAATGATGAACGGCAGTGTAAGGAACGAAATCTGAATTGTAGGCTTTGAATTCATTTCCACTGATTGAAAGATTACCATCCTTCTCGATATGCCCAATCTTCAAAATAAAAAGGTACTGGCTAGAAATAGAATCATGTCATTTTATGAGACCAGGTTAAAACAGTAGATAGCTTTTTTCCAAATTACATTTTTGGAAAAACAATGATAGCATTATAAGTATCAGACAATTTGGTCTTTTTTCTCTCGTTGACAAATGGGCATTTTTTTTTAGAATTAATTTAATTACTACATGTAAAAATAAATTGAAATCAAAATGTTAACGAAAGTTAAATCCAATTATCGCTTGTCTTTCTTTAAAGCATATGTACTTGACCAATTTACCTTGGATGTTGACCTGTACGAGGAATTTCCGTGGAAAATAAAAACATCTTTATTTGTTACAAGTTCACTGTACGATTTGCCATTTTCTTCACTCTTCATCACAGACAGATATTTTGACAAATCGACTTGGTTAGTCAGACTGTTACATTTCCCTTTTTGTAATGGACAGACGTCTTGGTAGTACCTATCTAATGTCAAAACCACCGCCTCCACCGCTTGTCGTATGACAGACATCTTGGAGGTGAGTATTGTATCGTTTGTAAAAGTTGAAACAGACGGACAAATATCCGGATAAATCATTTCTGGGTGTACCGTCAGGCTGCATTTGTATCTGTTTTCGTGGAAGCTTCTGAGAATCGAATGTGTACTATTTACATCAGGGCTTAAATATTGTACTGCTGAAACAATATCGTTCACTACATTTTCTGATTGCAAAATGGCAATTGTGCCTGGGTATTTGATTATATTCTGATTCCAAGGAAATATGACAAAATTAGCCCCACTGAAAGCATTTTTAATGTTTAATAGGGCATTATGAAGATGGGATGTGTCTTTGGCGTTCGTCAACAGAATGAAAGCCCCTCCGTTTGATTTTGTCAAAATCCCTTGCAGTTTTACTGCCAGATCTGTCAAATTTCCGTTTCCTGGTAATGATATTTTATTTGACAGACAAATATCGTTTCCTTTTAGGTTGACGTAGTTTTCAAATGCTGTCAGTAGATTTGGCTCTGAATGTGAATACACAACGTTTATGTACGTCCATTTTAGTGATCGAAGTACGTCCACTGATGCACGTACGAACTGCAAACTGTCAGGGCTCCCTAACGACACCCCTAAGGATGACATAGAGAAAAGATTTCCGGAAGGAAGAGAAATATGCGAGAGCAATTCATCATCACCTACATAGTTAATATCTGCATATACATCTTGTTCATTCCCCATAGATTTTCCTCGACAAGTGTCAGAAATTACGCCTCCTAATCGAACATTTTGTAAAACCTTTGGATACCGCCTTTTCACGTCAGATAACTCGTACTTGAAAGCTTCTTTCATAATAACTCCCTCTGATCTCCATTCTCCGCAAGCTTTTCCAAACTGGGAAATTTCTGTGAGTGGATACTCTAATCTTATGTTCACATCTCCCTCTAGCACAGCGATGTCACCGTCAGTAGGTGGCGCAGTGAGTCGTGTACAGTTCACGCATGAGTAACCAGAACAGGCGCCCTCTGACGGGACTTTAAGTTGATTCCATATTTCAGTATTCTTTATCTCTATTTGTCTGCCTTGTATCTCTGCTACAGTCTGTTTAAAACAGTTTTATGAAATATCAGATAAAAAATAAAGGTATTACAGTAACAGTATACTACATCATCAAAGTCTTTCATTATGGATAGAAATATTGGCTATAACCAAAACAGTTTCTCACATTTCTTAAAACATAGTTTATAACAACAAATGCTTTGAAAATTCGTCAATTCATTTGAAAAAAGCCTTTACGCTGCACACTATACTTACGATGTATCCACGATTGATAAATGATGTCACTTCTCCTCCATATTCATTCACCATCTGGTACTTCCCTGTAAACCTCTTGCTATCGTCAGAAAAATCCGCATGAACTGCCTTAAATTCTATAATCGCATCACATTTAGAGAAATCAGACTTTGTGCAGTTGTTTGAATAAAAGTGCTTCAGAATGTCCTGGGAATTTGTAAATGCTGATATTGTGGCCTCAACATCCCTTCCAACAAATCGGGAGGGTAAATATGTTACAGTACTTTGTCCATTGCAAATTCCCTCACTTCCATTTATATTACAGTTGTTTTGTTCTCGGTATAGATTTAGCATCGTGGAATTTTTTGACATGTCTTCAATCTTATTTTTCACAAACTGCACAAGATTCGATGACGTATTAAGGTGTTCGAGGTATAGAAATGTGTCCGTAAAATTTGAAGTCAGTTCTTCCCAATGATCTGACGTCACCATGACAACACTTTTAGAAAAGGCCATATTAGATGTAATTGCATCATAGCTGTCATCTGCCGACACAAATAAAATCACGTGAGGTGGTAAAGGATCATAGGATTTAGTGTTTTCATACGTAAAGGAAGATGTAATGCAAAGAGAGTATGGAGAAGCCATCTTCAGAAATAGATCACGTGATGCAATAGCTGATGGATGATTGGACGATATCACAGCAAAGTTGTTCCAGCCAAAGTTTATAACTATGTTGATAATGTCCTAAAATCAAAGTAATCTGAGATTAATAAAAATAATTTGTGCTGCCAACTCTTTAGATCACGTAATGTTTAGTGAATTTCTTACCCTTATTTTCCAAGGAGAGACCGTGCCAATGTCTATCTCTAAGATATCCTGACTTGACACATGAGCTGTCTGATTAATATGAACATGAGGAATCCCAAAGGGTCGCAGGAAGTGAGAAATATTAGATCGAACAGACGGGTTCCCATATGATATGACACCTATGAATAAAACTGATGTTCATTAAAGCTTGCCAATGTTAGCAAAAAAATATATGCATGCTTTTGGTATATTTACTGCATATGGCTTTAGGAATCACAGACTGATGCAATTGCTTGTAAATGTTTGAGTTGTCAGTAAAACTTTCACAGAAAAATACAATATTATAAGTCTGTGCAAAATATGATATCGGATAAAAATTATTTTTTAATTGTTTATTTTAAAACAACTTGCTTGATATGCTGGTGTTTTCCGAGACAAAGACAAATCCAAGGATGAGCAATGTCCGTTTGACGTCACCACAGGTGTCATAAACCAATAAACCTGTAAATAACAAATCTAAAGATTCAAAAACCCCACGTCAAAAATTTCAAGATATCAAATTTAGAAAAGGCTTATGACAATAGTAACAAAATATCGTAAAAAATTGTGACATCTTCATGCATATCATTGCTACAAATTGAAGACAGGCATACATGTTTACAAAATGAAGCATTAATATTTTTAAGAATTAAAGTATAAAATTCTCTTAATTTTCAAAAAGTGCAGTGTATGTTCGAAGTCAATATTTGTTTTGTAAATGTCTTGTAAATTGGTCCAAAATACCTGGTTTGATACTTTTTTCATTATTGACCATTTCCTGGTTTAACCATTCCAGAGTAAAAGTCAGCTCAGCCGTCCTGGGTGAGAATTCTGTACACACCCCGTTATCATCAATAGATCTGTGGATATCCATCAGTACCAATACGGCTGGGTCGCCATGCGAGGCAAATACGGGTGGATACGGTTCACTACATTCGCAAGTAAAAAATGCCACACCCCAAACCAGGGTCAGCTTCGCCAACCAACCGTAACTCAGCATGCTGACCTTAGTACAGGTGTCCTCACGTCATTTTTGAATTTCTTCTATATCTGCTGAGAAAATAATCAAAGATTATAAATTTGCGGTCTGAACAAAAACTTGCATTTGCACTAGCTTTGGAAACAGGGTTATGAGATGCTACCAGTATAATGTTCCTGATATTGAGAACCATCGTGTAACCATGGTAACACATCGTAAGTACAAAAGTGTAGACACGACATTTATGAAACTGGAGATAAAATAACAATTGTGCTTACTTAACACTGGACTTATATACATGTCATTGTGTCTAAAATCAACTTTGAAGTTAGATTAAAAATAACTGTTAACAGCGAGTTACATAAATCGTACTTATTTTACTTACAGAATAAATTTACTCCTTAGATATATCGTATATGTCTTGGGTAAAGACATACACAGGTAGGTAGCGAGGTATAAACTCATTACTTACATCAGTAGACATGTATACGTATTGATTTTTGTCTTTTTAAATCCTAGTCGATAATTATGTGTAGTTGATAAAGATATACCAGAATATGGTCGTGTGTCATTTGTTTGTTCCGATTCTCATCTCGTTATTAATTTTTATGCACGTATGTCAAAGTTTGTATTTAAATATTTAAATTCTTCAAAACACGAGATATACCCATTTTAAGCAATTATCTGTATTCATGGTATTGGGGAGTGGTAATCATATGCATGCAATATAAATATACTTTAAAGAACTCAGGCTACTAACGGGTGCAAATTAACTGAAGACATGAATAAAACATGCGATATGTGCAGAGAAGGAATTTCTGAATTAAGGAGTGTTTTCAATACATCTTTGATACAGATCAACGATTCTTTTGAACAGGGCTTTAAGCTCGGAATTTGAAAATAACCACCCTTTTTCATAAAATTACAGTTGACGAACGTACGTCTTATTCTGTGCCTCGGTCAATATACGAACTTTCATGATCTGGGCATATAATGATACTGTAAATGGAATGACTAAGCATTCTGTCTCATTGTGAAGAGGTTTATCTCTGATGGGAACAGAACTTAATATTAAAAAAAAGCCGACACATTCATGTAAATAATGGTTATATTTTTTAATTGTAGCATATTTTGAAATATTTCTAAATATGATAGCCAATCCTAAGTAAAGTTACATGCAAAACATTTAATCATAGAAGACCCTCTACAGTTTCAATATGGTCAGGCAATCTTAGAAAACATCTTTTTTTCCACAGCAGCTGTTCAATATTTCATAATAAACTGAAGTTAAGTTTGGATATATTAACACTTTTCAATAACAATGCCATTTAATAAGAAAACATTGATTGTCATCTAAAATAATGTGTATTTTTTTACCTTTAAATCAAATCATTTTAGGAATACATTCCAATTGATGCACCTGTCGGATATAAAAACAGATGAATTAAAAATAAAAAGACGCGTTGAAGAGATGACAACTTTCAAAAGGATCAAACAGGTGTTTGCAAACACTACAACGACCCTTGTTCATAATGTATGTTTATTTGCATCAAGTCAAGATATTTTTAAAGTACAAAAATGTTTTTCTTCTCAAAATGCATTGATCAACACTGCATGGATAAATCAATCACGATTTACTCATAATTAATATCCTAAAAATGTTGAATCACACAAAGTCTGGTGATACGGTCATTTACACCTACACTTTGTCTTTTTCTGTCAGGCGAGGAAAAAAGGAAGATGGCGAAACTCCAAGACACAATGCAGCATTATGGATTACGGCTGCTAAGATTATTACTGTATATGTGTGTTAATCAGTGATGATGGTAATATACTTGCTATGTAGAAGCTAGCCAACATACCCGAGGGGTGAAGAACTGTTTACACGAATGTACCGATCGTGAGAGATAGGCTACAGGGTGTGGTGAGATGTAGATCCTGATACATAGCACAGTGGGATTTCTGTTCGATTATGTATCATTAAATTGACATATACACCAGAAAACCCGCAAAACTTCTATATATTTGCAATAAAATCTAAAGATAAAGTCATGCGTCTATTGACTCTTGATCAGCTGATGAGTGTATATACGACGTGAATTTCAGAGAGAGAGAGTGAGAGAGAGAGAGAGAGATCTATTTAGCAAAATAACGTTTTCATCAACCACATGCTATTCACATTACATTCTATATACAATGACAGTTACGCTGTAACGCAACGTACCTAATTAGTACACAGTGCATTAATCAAAACCCCTCGCTTGTCACATATGTCCGATAAGGTCAAAAGGTAAATAAATCCTTACCTATATCATATCTTTCAAGTCCTTGAAATGGTATTCCATTTCATCGATATAATAATATCCGATTCCCGTTATTCGCTGCACACTTTTTCTTCGTATTCCACCTTCACAGAATAAGTTCATGGGTGGGTGAACTCGGGTGTGAGCGAGATGGTTTAAACTCAGCGGTCACTCGTAGGACAGGTTTTCGCCAATATTTTCGTTTCGCATTAAAAGTCTCTCCTAATCCGGATTTTTTTTTCAGTACAGTAAACAGTCTGCTTGACAATTTAAAACTCATTGGAAGTCACTGGTGGGTTTATCGGTCATAAATTGATACCTCCGTATATTGGATCAATCATAAAGCATACAAAAATTCGATTACTTCGAACGGAATCTATTATTCACAACACCAAAACCATATTAGATTTCGTCTGCAGACTCAATTTATCCCCATTGTGTAATACGTCAACACTAGAAAGCTACTGTGAAAAACATTTTCCTTCTGGTTAATGGTAATACAGATAATACAGATAATTCGCAGCCAACAGTTGTCATAATCTGAATAGTGCTACAGTACTTGACGAAGGATGCTAATACTTAATATTTCTAAGCAAATGATAAAATAGAATGCATCATCTAGAACTACGTCAAAATTCAAACAAGGATATTTAAGGTTTAAAAAAATTTTTTTTTCTTTTTAAACTAAACTAAACTTGCATGCATGATTGTTCTTTTATCTGTTCATGCACAATTTAATCCATACAATAAATCGCTGTTGTGAAATTCCCAACTCTTTCTGTAATCTGCACTTCCATGCGGAACACAAATTAGAAAATATTTACACGTAGTACTCAAACAGGGAAAAAGCAATCCAGTCTTTCCAAGTGGAATAAAAACAGAATTCACATACGGGATAAAAAACAGTACAGGTATATCATACACAAGTGGTTTTATCCATGAACCGAGAATTTTAGATTGCACAGCGAAATCCCAACGGAAAAAAGACAGGATCCACCAATCGCTAATTAGATAACACTGGAGACAGTCGACCTGTCTTCGTCCAGGTCGTAAATAGCGCCGTCCGTATCATGGCTCGCATCCCTCCATAAGTCGCCGTTAATTTATGCTGACAGTAGCCTGTTATATTCGTTAATTAATGCATGTTTATCCCTATTGATTAAGTTTTCTTTACTATAAAGGAGAACACCGTGTACTGGGCACTTCTTTTGATTTGGTTAATATACAAGATCATTAAACCGAGAATTTCTTTACGTACAGTGATAAAAAGTATATTAATTAAGTTTCCAAGTCACGATTTTTCAAGTTTATTGCGACTTTTTTGGTGTCATTAATAAATTCGTTTTCATTGCCAGGTTAAAAGTTCATTTACATAAAAGAAAGTGAATGTCGAGAAATATTTTCAGTTAATTCATTAGTGACAGGTTTTTCGGAACAAATATCAATTTTAAAAAAAACATATTTTACATTGTTGCCTTCTTAATTAAAAATAGTTACGATTCAGTTTTGGTATTCTTGGTTAATTGCACAAAAATATAAAATTTTTAAAAACAATGTTTAAATAAAAAAAAAAATCTAATCAAGTCTTTAAATAATTTTCAAATGGTATATTTGGGATGTAACTAATTCTACCCACATTTCCTTGATAGCAAAAGCAGTTTTTTTTTCTTTAAAAATTATTAGAAATATTACAAAAAAGATGAATTAGAAGAGTACCACTTTTTGTTAAATTGTACAAAATACTCGAATTCAGATCAGATTATTTACTAGTATTAAATGCAACCTAACTTTGTCAGATTTAGAAAGTGTAATTTTCCTTTTAACATTTTTTTCTACGCAGACCTCATATTTTTATTTATATTATTATGAAAAAAACACAAGCTGTAATACATATATTTCATTTATTTTTGTTAAAATGTTACATATAGGTCCGATGGCCGGGTGTTGGAATAAAAATGTTTTCCATCGTATTGTACATGTATAAAACATGTCGATGTAGTAAACAATTTACTAAGTTACTCACTTACATGTAAAGGCTTATAGAAATTCAAAATGGTTTAAAACATTTATTTTTTAATGCATGATAAAAAGGGTGTTGAGATGCCCTTTTATAATTGCATCTGTAAGCAAAAGTACATTATACAGGGCAGAAGTTACTACTACATATATATATTAAAGCATAACTGGCTAAAGCTACAGATTTCCCCCAAAGCTTGTATTTAAGGAATAAAAAAAAAATTACTGTAAAATTAATAACTCTGTCTCAAGTTTCAGACGAGCTGTTTTTTATGTTATAAAGGAATGTAAAGGGAAATAATTGGTAGTCTCACTGCATGTGTTCAGAACTCAAGAACAATCGCATCTTCTCGGGCCTTTCCGACTAGCGGAAAAACGACCTCGAATGTATATGGTAGCCGCCATGACAACCCTCCTTTTTCACGATCTTGGAAATAAATGCTATGGAATATGGAGTTTAACTTTATTCAATGTAATGGTACTACCTAAAATATACCATAGAAGGGACCTCTTACTCCGTCTATCCTATATTTGAATAAACAGGAAATGTATAAATTTTTAACATCCGGTGATGTTAATACATTCGAGGTTGTTTTTCCGACCTCTAACGGAAAGACCCGAGATGATGCGATTGAACTCAAGAACACGCAATATACATGTATGTAGGAAAGATAACTCATCATCTCACACAATGGCAGAAATTCAGCCTTGTTACCGTTCCTGATGTTCAGGAAAAAAGAATTTAAAAACGCAGAAAACATATTTTGTATGGAATGGTTTTATTACAAAATGTTAATGATGGTAGGTGGACAGTTTTCATTGAAAAAAAAAATGTATAAAAAATCGATGCTTTTTCAAAATATAAATTTATTTGATAAACTAAAAAATTTGTTCCTAATTTGAGGACTGGAGTTGACTTTTGGTGCTGTAGGCAAAATACCAAACAAGGATAGCGATGAAAACAGCAACGAATTCACTCTGTACCATGGGGCCCTTCCATACTCCCTGCAAGATACAAAAGTAATTTTTTATTTTCTATGTCAATTTGACACAGTTTAAAAAAAAAATGTTAAAACAGTGACTACACATAATCATCAATGATAACACAGTACAAGTTAATAAGCAAAGTCATTGGAAGCAATATAATTGAAATTCTCTTTCTCTATTTGTGTATTTATATTTCATTTAAAAAATTGGTAAAATATGAACTGTTTGTTGTCAATATTAAAATATTCCATAAGGGACAATTAACCCTGTCTCCATCTCTCCAAATATAAAATCATATAAATTCCAAGAAGTTTTCATACTTGAATGATTCACAAACAAACGTTAACCCCTCCTTTTTTAAAAAAAAAGTTTCTTAAACAGTTTTGAAACCTGATGCACAAACAGCAAACAGAGGTGAATTACACAGACTTACTGGGTGGTTACATGTAACAGTGATGGTTGTGAGGGGTAATTGACTTACTGAGTGGTTAACAGTGATGGTTGTGACAAGTAATTGACTTACTGGGTGGTTAACAGTGATGGTTGTGACAAGTAATTGACTTACTGGGTGGTTAACAGTGATGGTTGTGACAGGTTTGATGGCGTCGGTTGACTCCCCACTCCTCTGGGCTTTCCTAAGGGCAGAGTATCCCTCCTCATCGTACAGACGGACCTGGTATTTACCCGCCGGCAGCTTCTTGTGATCATCACTGATGCTCACCTGTTGGTAATTTTGAAATTTTAACAGAGCTCTTTATTTCAACAAGGAGTTTCCATCAAAATAGTTGCATTAAATTGAAATTTTTAAGTTTTTGGTTTTTCTTTTACACGAAAAATTGAATCAAATATGAAAATGGTTTTAAATTTTATTTATTTGATTGACTTCAAAAGATTATAATCTAAAATAGAAGAGATTGTACACTTTGAGATACATAGTATTTCTCAATAACACCAATGCACTATTGCACATTCACTTGAATATTTTTCAGGCACGTAACAACATGGGGGGCAAGGGGGTCCTTTTTTAATTTCCCTTTTTTTTTTTTTTGCTTGTCAACTTTCTAGGTAAGTAAAAAAAAATTTCTAAGGTTGGCCCCTCCACTTTCAAAAACGATGCTACGTGCCTGTTTTTAAAACTAATTTCAATACATACATATGGATATTGCTAAAAAGGTTTTGTTTCTTTCATATTTCATCTTATTTGGCATAATAAGATTCTCTCTCTTTTATTTATTTATTTATTTTTGGAATTTTTCAAATTCTACTTACCTGGTAGAAATCAGGTTTATCTGTTTTTGTAACTGGTAAAGTTTTTCCATTAATTTCAGCATACAAATTCATATCCTGAAGATAGTTAAAAACATTACATGTTAACATGGATAACAGTGAACCACAACATAACCTAAAGGTTTCAACTGAACATTAATTTTACTTTATAAGGTTAACAATATTGTAAAATGAAAAGCATGACTGTACATATTATAATAGGTTTTTTTTTCTTTATCAAAATGGATATTTAAAAAAGTAAATATTACATTAAACATATGACATGATTATTTTTATTCTTCTTCACTCGAAATCAGATCAAAATCTTAATTTTAGAGAACCTTTTGATTTAATAAAAGGGAAGCATTTTTATACAAAGCTTTGTCGTCTTACCCTGACTTTATTTTGACAGGCAAGTGTAAATTGTACAATAAATACAGTTTCTGTGGAGACAATGGCTTCTGTTGTTGTATAGGTTTCAGCCTTGACCTCTGGTGATGTACAAGTATTTCCTATCAAAAACAGAATTTGTTTAAACAAACGCTCAACAGAGTAAACATATATTCAGAACATCAGCATAGATTTCAAATGTTTTGATACATCTGACAGTGTTTTTGTGATGCATCATTTATATATGCATCAAATGAATAGGCCTACTATTAAACTTCACACATAACATCTGGATTCAGTTTCCACATATGTCCACATATTAATAAAAAACCCTATCATTTCAAAAATTTTGTAACTAAACAATCATATGGATGATGTTTACAAAGATCTCTGATTCCATATATACAACTATTACAGTTCATTACAAAATTCTGACTCACTGCATTGTACGAATGTTAAGACAGCGCGGTATGGTGATTTACAAATGTAGTGTCAACATGGTCAAGGTATTCATTTAAAAAGCATAAGGAGTGGCGTTATGAGAAAAACAATTTAGGGTATAAAAATATACTTGAATTTAAAGAGGAATTATAAATAAGGACCGATTCGTTCTGAAAATTTGCAGTAGAAAAGGGATCTTCTACTGTACTTCTGTAGCAGAGGAAATTCGATTCTGTGCCACGTATGGCACTTGCAGTTTGGCATTTCAAGACTTGATGATTAGCCTTTACTCCAGGGTGTTTTTCTTCAAGAAAAAAAAAACTTTTCAAAACAAATGGTAACAGTTACCTAATACGAGGAAGGGAACGACGAGCAGAACCAGTAAGGAAAACATTTTGCCGGCGAACTCCATCGTCTTCGTTTACACTGAAACAAAAGCGGAAGTAGTGGACGTGTCAGGATAATGCAAAGTAACTCGTACATGGACTGACTCTAGAAAACTTTTTCGTCTCCTTCTCTGCTTCTTTGTTAAAGATAAGTGTACTAACGATAAATTTTAAATTTAATAGTTTCTAAAATTTAAAATATGGGCATTATACATGTAGTCTTACATGTAACATTTAATTTAATACCGAACAATGGAAAACAAAGCTAACTGAAAAGTAGTGCCCCTAATTAAATAAAAGAAGAAAAATAGAAGTAAGTATATGGCTGAGCCTCTTAAATTGAATTTTTTGTTCTCTTGGGAAGAAATTTAGCTTGACACCCCACCCCCCATTCATCATGAACATGGGTCAATGAATAAAGTACATTACGCTGAAATAACAATTTCCAAAAAACATAAATTTTTGGAATGAGGGAATCAATATTAATATTATTTTCATGCTAAATTTAAAGACAAAACCTGCTTCGGTGAAAAATGGAAGGATTGACTGAGGCATGCAGCCTCCTTTCAGTTTCTTCTACGTACGTGCCTATATATAGAATTTATAACCTCAATTTAGCAACATTTTATCCGTATATTTACCATGTCCTATTTTTGTGAAATAAACATCTAAACATGTAATGTTCCCAGGATCTCACTCTGAAGTAAATTAAACCAAATCAGGGGTCATTAATCTGACACCGGAAAACGCCCACCCCCGGGGTCCCGCAGGTACTCAGACGAAGTAAGGGTCATTTATACAAATGTCCTTAAATTAAGAGACAATAAAAGCTAGTTTATTTCTATTGTGTATGTCCGTGATTTTCACGGTGAAGAGACTTGGGATCATTAAATTCAAAAACTCCACAGGAAAACTTTAATGTTGTACACATGTATTAAACAATGTTCACAGACGTTGACACGGAAACAGCTGTTTGCTATGGACAGGAAATGTGTCTTTTTCAAAACAGATTTTTTTTTATTTCCTTTAATTTTTCTTTTATAATTGATATGTTTGTTGTGTTGTTTTCCTCATTATGATTTTTTTCTGATGAACGAAAACTGAAAAAAAAACTTATGGAAATTAATTTTCGAATGGAAATAATTTCGAACAACAAAAGTAATTTATTCTAAGAGCATATATTTTTTTGAAATTTATTATCGAATCAAGAATGAAATACCGGTACGTATATGCATTGCTGTTACTAATAAATAACATTTAAAATATAAGGGACGCGGTCGTTTTAATATTTATAGTCTTTTACCAATGCATCACCCAGAATCCCCAAATGCTGCATGCATGCATTGATTTAGCATTTATCAAAACTAATAATTTATAGTCTATGGAGTATGGTATAAAAAACATAAAAAACTCTCATAGGAGTGTTAACGAATGGATCACATAAAAATTAAGAATATACGTCCACGTACCAAACGATCATATTTATCAATCATGGCATCATTTACAAAAAACTTACAAGTAAAAAAACATACATACAATGCAGTAGAATTGTTCTACTTGAAAAAAAAACAAAACAAACAAAAACATACAAACAGCTAGTGTTAAGTCAGGAAATTTGACTGAGCTTGATTTTTCCTCTTCCTTACCCATATAACGAATCGACGAACATTTGACAAGTTTTGATTTCTAATCTTCATCGATTTAGAGAGGAAACGCAGTTGCACAGGAAAAGGTCTACTTGAGAAAATATTTATTATAATATAAAAAAAAGTTGCGTATAAACTGAAATTTTTCTTCCATTGACATTGGCAGAGCAAATGGAGACCTACGTGTATATATATGATAAACGGACTCCCCGTATATAATACTCAAAACTGGCAAGGCTTGTTTGTATGTAGTGACTCGTGTAAGTATATTAAGCTGGATAAAAAAAATCTTATCTCGCAGGAACGGGAAATTTAAAACGTTCTGTGATGGCCAGGTTTTAATCAAGGGGCGCCAATGTTTGATGACATCTTCATTCTGTGAGCGAGCCCCAAGCGTCTCTGTGCATCGATATTCTTCAGGTGTAATTTACCTGTGAACAGCTGATCGATAGCAATGCGTATTTACATAAGGAGCGCACACTCGGAGTTCAATGGTAGTGACCTTTTCTGCGGCTTTAGGAAGTTTTCAGACAGACTAAGGATTATTCAGTGTCGTAATTTTAAACTTGTTTTGATATTTTTATCGGATGTACACTAACATGTATATAAAAAAACAACTTTGTTCTGTTTAGGACAGACGACGTGAAATTAAATATTTATATTTTTTCCTTGATTTAGACCACAGTGATTAAGCAAGCAGTGTTTTTCCTGTCATTTTTCTTAACGAATATTTGGACGTATATTATAAATACAGACTAATTTAGGACAATCATTAAAGCACTTCACATTCGAAGGGGGAAAAAATGGCTTAAAGTTGACTCTATAGATGACATACTGCGATAATTTCCGACTCAAAGGAAGCTCGTTATGTATTGACAACTGAATGGGTCGGTTCACTTGTTTGAAATAGAGGAGCATTCATCAGCTAAAGTACTCGGTGCTTGTATTTGTCCATCAGATATCTGGAACTCAATTACATTCAACGATGAGCAGCTATATAACCCAATAAAACAGTTTTTGCCTGATATTATAAAACTGTGAACTACTGTGAATATATATCTATAGCATGCGGAGTTTATTATTCATAGACAGGTAATTTTTTTATTTGCATTAGCATTAGACGTTTTTTTCTATATAAATAGATATAGGTATACGTGTATATATGAAAGTGAAGGTGAAACCAACTTAAAACTCTTCAAAAAGGATTTATGATGTAGAACCAAGGTAATTTTTAACGTTTACCTTTTAAAGGGACTTTACATACTGAATTTCTGTCTATATATTTGAATATTTGAGGAAGGAAATTAAAGGTATGTACATTTATTTTAGAAGTACAAATTATGATACATGTATATTTCATTTTAGACCATTGACTTTCTTTGCAAACACCCATATTCAGAAGGAAAAGTAATCAGTGTATTACTAATGGGTAAGGGGCAATAAAACGTGTACGAACTCACTTTTGATGCAAGTCTCATTTTTACCTGAATACATGACCATATATACATGTACATATTCTTCAGTATACATGTGCATGATATTGAGGTCAAAAGTGAGCTCATCCAAGATATATGGCCCCGGAGCCAGATTTGAAATGAATCCTCCCAAATGTCACGTATATACAATGTATTTCTAAAAATTTTCCCCATCTCGTACTTATCACTGTCATGTACGGGACCGTACGTTGATGGGAATTTAACACTTGTTTTCGATTTGAATATGAAAAGTGCCTTAATCTTGTTTGTACAAAATATTTTTGACCCGTCTCTGAGAAGATTGCACTGTTTGTTTTAACAAGAAAAGATTTACTTTATGAATGTAAAAAGGAATTTTAAAAATGCTAATTAGGCTATTTATGTGGCAAGGAAGATACCAATAACACACTGTATATCTGTAACTGTTTCTGTTGGTTTTACTATTTTAAGTTTTTTTAACAACCATGATTTCGATCTCTCTCTATCTCTCTCTCTCTCTCTCTCTCTCTCGTGATTTAAATTTACAGACGAAGTCACTAGACAAAATTGCTTAGAACCAAGTAGTCACTTCCTTTGCAATACACCCCCCTCCCGAAGGAAAAGAAACTTAATATGCGCGTTTTCTTTTCTTTTTTTAATTATAATTTCACTTGATTTTTTTTTCAGCTCGCATTTACTAATTACAAAATTCTGAATGGAAAGGCAATAAATTTGTTTTCGATTTTTTTTAAAAAAGGCCTGAATAAGTGCTAAAATGTGTTTCAACCAGTCAAATTTTACTTGATTATTTGCTGCAGAGTTTTGATTTTTTAAAAATGAAAATAAGCAGAAATAATATGAAAATTTCAATTATTTCCAAATATTTTGGAATTAATATACCATTTCTGGTATTTTCCTATGATTATATTTTAAGAAGCTTTAATTGTTCAAATGCTGTAAATGCACCACTTGCTGTAAAAGACTCCGGATCCCCCTTCCGCGATGAAGAGGTTAATGTAAAATTACCTAGTACAAATCTTCAAAGTGGCCGTAAGGAAATGAAGTGTGCAAGATTATATCAAATACTCAAAAGATATATAGGTCCCTGACCTTCAAATCAAATGAATGTATGGTGTTTATAATATAGTGCCTATTGCAGTCCTGATTAAATATGAATTGGCCACACATTGGGAAACTTGGTAGACGCCTCGCTAAATGACCACCGACTAGACACACTAATTGAAAATGTATAATACATAGGAAACAGATGACCCGGTTATTCAATCAATAGTATACGGTAATCTGAAGGCAATTGGCAATATTAATACGTGAAATTTATGTGGAAAAATCAAAGAATCGATATTTTATCATGCAGTGTAATGGTTATTGATAAGTTAAATTTTTATCACCAGTGTTATTGGCCGGATTTGTAACCAGAGAGTACAAATATAGCAAGTTGATTAAAATTAATATCTGTACATCTGACATACTCATTTTCAGGAAGAATTCATTAAAAGTCTCTATTAAAATTTATAATTAACCGACAAATGAACCACAGTCTCTCTTATACATATGTAAAGGCATATTAAATATTTTTAATGTTCCACATGTAAAACTATAGCCTTTTAAAAAAAGTTTTTATTTCAAACATTTTAGAAATTAACAACACAAAATATATGTTGATGTATATCATTTACATATCAACATTTGAGCCGAATGAACTTAAAACAGTTGGTGCGATGCGGTCGTGGGATAGACGTTTGTATATATAAATAAAATTTCTGGGATGAAATTTCATTAAAGAGAGTTGCGATAATATTTTTTTTTTCAGTGAAATCATCATGAACTTGCGCGACTGTATAAATTTAACACAACGCCCAGTTTCAAATAAATCAGTTTATATGCATATTTCATTTACCACCCACCAGAGTTGCACCTAGTTAGATTAGATGGTTCGGTTTTTCCTGCAAGAATGTTCATACGTAAGGCGCTTTCACTTTTGACAATATTACGACACACGCACGGTAGGAAGTTATTGAATGAAACAACTGAATGAGAGAATTTTGGCGGCCTTCTGAATTGAACACACGCGTTTTCAATTAGCACGCCTTTCCATTGGTGTGGGAACATCGTGTGTATTTTTGCAATTCAATTACCATACTTCGCCTGACTTATATAATGATATCACTACATACACACCATGGGAATTTATTACCATCGGCAGTTAATTATTGGTCGACCATTCTATAGTTAATCAGATGGATATTAGTGTAGATATATTTAGACATTCGGATAATGTGTATATCCGATTTTGTGCTTATCAACTTGGAGTATGTATCAACATATACTATAAGGTGTGAAATGTAGTCAAATATTTTCATTGCAGTTTTCATCAGGAAGGAATTAAAGATACATCCTTGTCTAACTGACCCATCATGGGAGGCAACTTGAGTTGTGCCGTGAACAGGAGGGGCGTAAAAGACCCGGATCACCTGCCCTATGGAGCTAAAGGGACAGAACTCGCCCCTAATTTACTGACAGGTAAGTAAATTTAAAAGTTTTTATCTTTCATCACCTTTATTTCAATTCAGCCAGATAAGTCCATGTATATTGTAGATAAAATGATAAAGGCACACTTTTAAACTTGACTGTCAACCTCTTTAAATTAATTTTTAAACTATGTATACTGAAGTGGCTTAAACATTCTGACATATGTGGCTAATAGCTATTAAAACTCGTCAGGTAACAGGTGTGCTCTTGTTCATTAAGGGATTCTTTATCCTTTGATCTGGGGATAAATGAATGTGAATTGTTAAAAAAAAATACAAGAGACTTAAGAATTTAAAAGAAAGAAAACAAAAACTTTTGAGACCAAGGCATGTCTTAAGTTTTCAACAATTCAGGGCTGTCTTTTGTTGACATACAATGATGATAAAGCCGCGATAGCTTTTAACGAGTGTCTTGTCAAAAAGAAATAAATATATAAATAGAAAAGAAAGCAAATATATCGTTTGTGTGAAAAAGCAGTAAGATTTGGCATTGATTTGAATTTTTGAAAATCCTTGATACCTTTGATTCTTCGAAAAGGACGTATTTGTAAAATCTTCTAAAAGTCTAAGTATTCATTATGTTCATTGTCCGTAATTAACACGATATTATAATAATTAATGATATACGTGTCTACAGACTCCCACATATAATAAACTAAAAGTGAGCAGGATTTCCGTTTTTCACACAACAGAAGTATACAACTGAATTTTTAGAATTGGTTTTTTTTTATTAAATCAAAGAACTTCAAAAGCGGTTATGACGTCACGAATTCAGGAACTGACATCGATTTGCCATTTTCCTGATTTCTTTGGGGACATTAGACCCTTTGAGGAGAATCTTCAAAATCTATATTTAATAACAATAAATCACAACAAAACCTACTCAATTTTTCCTGTCACTGAAATTAGACTTTATGGTATTGCACTCGATTTTTTTTTTAATTCTGGTAAATGTCCTATTAAGTTCTACTGCTGCTATCTGCTGCTCTAAGCAGGAAGCTATTTTCGAGGATTGTTTTAAGTATTCTTCCATGAAACATTAAACATGCCGAAAATTCTGCCATCACATGCATTTATTGCAGAGAAACGAAGCGATGCGTCAATAATACCTGATTTGTACTTTAATGTTATTGCAGAATGACTTAAAGGGAATCTATATGGCTCGTCGCATAGTGGTACTGTAGGAAATGAAATAAAGTGCACGTGAAAATCAAAACTAGGCAATATTACATACGTTTACTCATTAGCAAACCAATTATAAGGACAACTTAAGGAGGCTATAAGTGTATATGGTTTAAAGTAACTGATGGGTTTTAATTTTGAGATAAATTCATCGTTTATATGAAATTATAGTATAATACAATTTCAAATTTTGCTTCAATCCTAGGGAAGATAAAGATAGGAAGATAAAAATGTATCACCCTTCATGTTAAATTGTTTCAGTCTGTAGGGATATGCAGGTAGGGAATTCGAGGTTGAAAAAATGTTGCGCCTTTCCCCCTGTCCATCACGAAGCTTTTTCTGTATATCTATGGTCCAGATGCCATGCATTTGTTAGCGCTTCATGGTGCCCCATACAACCTCATTAACGTACATTATTGTCTTACAGCGCGCACCTGTTTACAAAAAAAGTTACTCCAAAGTGTTTTGTTGATCTTCTCCATGTAGCTCTGGTTTCGGTGCTCTCAGGTTTTTATAGAATCATCAGGCCCCCAGATAACGTTTTTTGATCTATCCATGTTTTAAAAACCGGGACAAAATTAACATCATATTTGAATCTTGTTCATAAGAAAACATGTGATGAAGATCTTATGTTTAAGATTATCTTCAAGATGTTAAGTATAATAAGATTTAGGGATTTCTGAAATATGGATACTTTGTTGTGCATTCCTGGGTTGAACATCGGGCGCCTCAAAGTCTACTTTATGTGGTACATATATTACCAAGCTCAGTGCATTTCCCTTTTCCTTAATTAACCCGAAATATGATTATAATTTTCAAACAAAGTTCCAAGTAATCAAAAACAAGATTTATTTTGGGAGTGGTTTTTAAGAGTATTATATAATTATTTATTGCTCTGTGATTTTATTTTTCGACAGTAACTCTGTTTGTTTTATGTGTTCTAAAATACATACAACATTCTAAAAACATTTTATTGATTTTGTTCTTAATCATATTAATTGGGAGTGGTACACTTCAGTAAGCAGATACAATATCAATGGTATCTCTGTACATGTATATGTAAGAAGAGATTGGATTGAGGTTTTCTGATCTAGTAATACCAGTACTAAGATTACAGTGAAGTTTGTCTACCCGAATGTTACGTATTCCGAAGACTTTCCCTATATATACATACACAACGAATTCGCTAAGTTTCTTTCAGTATAAATACAATTCTTATCCGGAATGTTGTTTCTATGGAACCAGTAAAGTTCGATCGAATTAAAACAAATTTTACTGTACTGTATTATATTGGCAGATGAAAATAAAGGTTATAAGGTTAATAAACCTGCAACATAATTGCAGCTAGATCCCCCCACCCCGTTTTTTCAGCTACACATCTCCCCCTGGAGGGATAGGCGTGCGTTTTGGAGTTTAAGATTTAATTTTTTCTCAACAAAAGAAAATAGTATTTTAACTTGGAAATCTCATCAGGAGAAATTATTTTCCTAATTTTGCGATACAAAGAAAAATGGTAATACTAAATACATGTATATAATATTTACACAAACACTCTCTGTACACTATATTATAGCACTAGTTACACTCTGTGTTTGTATATGTAATATTTCAATAAATATTGCGCAAATTAATGTCCGGGTTTAGAGATTCTAATTTCACGACCATCCTTTAGGATTTTTATACTTATTAGAAAACGTAATTATTCAGGTCTATTTTTAACACATTAAAATTGAAAGTTTAGGTTGACACACAAGGAAATATATCGCATCAAACACTGTAAATTCTTATCAACACTTAAAGTGCTAGGCACGCTGAGGATTAATATAATCTACATATAAACAGATACACATGCAACTTCATATGAGCTTAAAAACGATGAGACATATTAGGACATTTTTATTTGCCTTTGGATTATGATTACATGAGACGTATTAGATATGTTTCATCTGCTTCCAAAAGTTCTGCGACGCGGACTGTCACGTGACGACCTATTCTCTGGTGGGTAAATTGCATAATGTCTCTGAATATTTGTAATACGTTTAATAATTTCTATTACGCCATTTTATTGATTTTGCTACCCTGTATTATGCCTGGTTATGAGTCAATTATTATTTCCATAGACAAAAAATGTTTGCATTCTGTATATTTAATTTTCTTGAAGGAAGAATTCATATGAAAAGTGGAAAGTAAATTAAGTTTTGGTTATCATCAATTGGACTGCCATTAGATTTTAAAAATGTATAAAGTCGCACAAAAATAGAGCAATTAAGGCAGAGGAAACTGGATAGGATGGCCATTGGATTTAAATTAACAGTGTCTTCGTGTTCTTGCAGAATCCATAAAAATCAATCAAAAATCCCGGTATCCGAGCTAATGTTTTATTTATTCAGGCCCTGATACGAAGTACTCGCCATCTTGTATCAAACACACCTTGTGTTTTGTCAGCTATCCGGTGTTTCTGTCTAATATTAATCGATACCATGGTAGAGGCAGCTGTCTCTGTAGACGATATCGATCTTCTATCACAGAAGAGTCCATTCCACTTTGTTGGCTAGCTCCGGGACTGTGTAGGGAATTTGTTTTAATATTCTTAGTAATGTTATGGTAAGTGAATGAACCTGATGAGATTTTCTATTGTGCATTAATTTGTACATTAATAACGTTAGATAGGCAATGACCCCTAAATATTGCTGTATTAAATGTGATCGATTATTTGGTTAGCTTTGCATAGATGTTAACAATTTACATGTACTACCGACGGTATTCACTTTTCACATTCTTTAGGGTAGCACCTACCCTAATTTTTTCTTCAAAAAAGCCCGGTCTTTCGGATGAGACCATTTAAACAGAGGTTCCGTGTTGCAATAGGTGCTTGCACGAAAAAGATCCCTCCCTGCTGATCAATGACCCTAGGTGCCGAGTATAGGACAAACTTTGCAGCTCTCTACCGGCAAGTGGTGGCGTCTCCATATGACTGAAAAATTCTCGACAGGGACGTTAAACAATATACAATCAATCAATTAAACAAGTCCATAGGAAGCAATTTCAATTGGGGGAGGGATACAGTCATTTCAGTTTCAGGTGGGGGTACTATCAACTACCAAAACCTTAATTGACGTCAATAAAAAGGTCCCCTGTACCCCTGCGGTTCCTACGACCATGCCCAACTTTGCATTTCGCACTCTCATCTCAGAGCTCTTCAGTTTTTTTGCATGAATACATTGTGTTTCTATCACATTAGATGTAAGTATTCTTAGCATATACAAAATTCCTTATAAGTCAATTTCAAAATTACTCGATTATCAACAAGAATAAAAAATCATAAATACTATATATATGTTATATTTCGCTTTCTAAACATTCATGTCAAGCTAAAATTATACATGTTCGAAAAATGAGTACACTGTTTTATCCGAAAACTGTTTCTTCTCCTACATGTATCGACCAATTATTAAAAATGTTAATTGCTCTTAGATTACATCAAAGACCTCGTAAAACATTACAATCTGTCATTAGCTCATCAAAGACCCAGGATAAAATAACATTCAACAAGTGAACTAAATCAGCAACACATGTTTGTTAGGTTACCGGCAAAAATAACAGTCAATTTACCAAGGTAACGTCTGTCTGGAAACAAACATACAAGACAGACATAGAATGTCATTCATTGTTAAAATCCGGGATCTGACCAGAAAAAAATGTCACGTGGTAGCAATTTACACGACTTGTGTTTTAAGGGTTTTTTTATGCCTTCTGCAAACTTTTACTTTCTTTCGTGCTGTGATATTCGACAGTGATGACACTGGGTATTTTTAGCTGCAGCTAATGCATCATTATTCTCTTTCTGTATCGAGCTTTTGCATTGTTTCATTGATTTTGTTGGATGCTGCCAGAAAGTTTGGAGTTAGTCGATAGAACGGGAGGTTTTTAAGATTCTTTCTTTTCTTAGTCATGCAGATTTTTTCACGGGAATTAAGACAAAATTACCGTATTGTCAACTGATGTTTTCAGTAAAGGTGTGACATGCTCTAAATCCATGTGGTTATACGAGTGTTATGAAAAGTTTTGAAAGTTGATGATTCTGCAAATTTTCAGTCCAATGGATGTTTGAAGTCACAATTCAAAATATATTCTTACGTTGTGACATTTGGAATATCTAGATTGTCCACTTTCTCTTCATCTATAATGGGATTACTTTACTGAACTTTGACATTTAGAAAATGAGTGGTTGTTTTGTCTTTGTAAATCGCCAATTGTTTGGCGGATCAAACTATAATTGTCGGCGGCACGAACAAGAGGCCTGGGCAGAGCAATGGGATTTTACGGACGAAGGTCTTTAATTCTTTTGTTTTCGAAAAAAAAAATTAATGTTCTTTTAAATATGTTGTATTCATACTTTATACATTATACAGCCTTTATTTCCTATTTCATTATCATGATAATTTTGTTCCTGTTAGTTAAACATATTAGATTTAATTATACGCAACGTGTAATAAGACCTATCTTCTACGAAGCGTTTAACTTGATGTATATTGTTTAATGGTAGTTCAGCCCGTTATGCGTCTTTCCAAACCGTAGGCAATTTTCCTGTGCATCGATTTTATGAAATGATGCAATGCATTTGTTATCCCGACATTTATTCATAATTTTTAGAGCCTTTCTGGTATTTAGCATAATTGATCCCAAAAAGTTGTTTTGTTTCACAATCACTTTCTTCTTTTGTCAGATATACCTGATGAAGAAACATCGAGATGGAAATTTTGGCAAAAACTTCACTTACGTCGAAGTGATCAAAAGCAAAAAGAACTTGAAAAGTTGAGATCAGACCTAGAAAATGGCAACCTTCCGATAGTTAATGCTTCGCAAATTGAAGAGGAGACCGGAAGACCTCATCGGAGCCATAGTTTGAGACCTCCCCCTAAACCCCCAAGAATGTTTCTTTTCCGGTCTTCATCGATCAGTACTCCACAGAATTCTGCTGTGATAAATCCAGGATCAGAACGCAATTCATTCATCATGTCCCAAGCTTACCAAAATTCTCGTACCCGTGACAATGCTAATATCCCAACCGCACACGTAGCACCAGTGCGCCAGGAGATTCCCGTGCAAACGAATGAAAATAATAATGACATTCTGGATAAAAAGGAGGAGGTTATTAAAAATGTAGACGAAGTGAAACCGATCATTTCACGACCCTCCAGGAGCGAGCAGACGATTCCTAACCGTATTAAAATCGTGACCCCTGACCTTACTCCGCGTAGAAATTTCAGTCGCCAGAGGCGTGCTTCGGAAATAGTCCCACAAGAAGAAAGACACAAACTGATAATACAGAGTTCCTTAGAACTTTTGTGTCAAAAACTTGACCCGCTGACCATTTTAAATGAGCTCAAAGAGAAAAGTGTCATTTCTGAAGAAGATATTCTGGCATTCCAAGAGCATCCCGATCGTCGGCTTGTCTGCGAAAGCATTCTTCACAACTTATTAGAGGGACCATATTCAAAGTTTTTCATTTTCTGTGATATTCTTAGAGACACCAATGATTACAAATGTCTCGCTTTGATCATGGATGTCATGAAGGATACATATGACGTCGTTTACAATATTCCCGCCATCGCTAGCGAAGAAATCCCGGTGATGGAGGAAGAGAAAACTGTAACATTTGAAATCGGGTATTACAACGCTGAAACGGGCGTTATGAAGCCTGTAGTAGAACTAGAGAAAACCAGAGACACAAGTAAAAGATTTTCTCGAGATTCTCTATTCTTCAAGAGAGCATCGCGTCTTTCATACATGTCTGTGTCAAGCGAGGGACGAGGAAGTGACGATTCGGTCTTGATAAATCATGGAACCCCTGTGATCAACATTTGCATTTCCGGACATTCCTTGCACGAAGGTCGAGCCCGAGCTCTGGCAAAGGTTGTGAGTAAGTACAACTGTATTCTCGAGCTACGGATTGGCAAAACCCAACTGACGGGACGAGACATTGGTCACATGTCCCAAGCAATCCAATCAAGTGCGAGCCTGACTGTCTTAGATCTGAGATTAAATTCGATCGGAAACGAAGGAGCACGACTTTTAGCCGTACCACTAGCAAAGAACACACATTTACGACAACTTAATATATCCTCCACTGGGATCGATCATGAGGGCTGTAAGAACTTATCAGATGCCCTGAAACAGAACAACACGCTTACAGATCTAGATATGAGTTTTCTAGAGATCGGAGACAGTGGTTGTATTTGTTTGGGCAATATGCTAAAGCAAAATAAAAGTATCAGTAAACTGCGCCTCCGCAGCTCCGGGATATCGTGGATCGGATGTGGAATTTTGTTTGAAGGTGTTCAGCAAAGTAAGACTCTAACAGTATTGGACTTGAGTAGAAACTTTATTGGTGATAACGGAATGGAAATGATGTGCCGCCATCTGAATGAGAAGTGCGCGCTCGTGGATCTTAATTTAGAAAATTGCGGAATTACGTCAGCTGGATGTGCAATGTTGGCTGACGTCATTATGTCAAACAAAACGCTTACAAACTTAGATATAAGTGTCAATTTTATTGCTGACAGCGGAGTAGCGAAGTTATCCGCTGCTTTGGAACGCAATAAAAGCATCAAAACACTGGGCTTAAACATGTGTGGGATAACTAACGATGGATTCTCTAAAATGCTTGATGTTCTAGAATGTAATCCTACTCTGACTTTACTTAAACTTTGCTATAACCGCTTGGGAAAAGAACACACAAATCCTTCCGCCACGTCTGACGACTTGAAATACAGAGTGCGGATCGTGACGTCATCAAATCCTAAACTTAAGATTCTTCTGTGGGGCAATTCCTTTGATGATTGAGCGCTACTTTTCACTGTAGTTTTCATTATCAGAGCCGATATATGTTTGTGCAAACTGACTTATGAAATCATTAAGTAAAAGAAATTTTTAAAACCTACATATATATTGTAACATTGATAAGCCTCTCTTCAAAGTATTTAAAGTTTTATTAAAATCGTTCATTGCAATACATTGTAGAAATTGACCAAACAAAGATCAATATCCACCTGATTTTTGATTAAGTACAGACCACATATACATGTAATCATGCTTTACATTAGTTGCTAAACTCAAGAACCAATGGGCCAATTTTAACCAAACTTGGCACAAAGCATCCTTAGGTGAAGGGGAGTTTAAATTGTTAAAATGAAGGGCCAAGTCCCCTTACAAGGGGAGATAATCAAGAAAAAGCAAAAATAGGGTGGGGTAACTAAAAAATCTTCTTCTCAAGAACCACTGGGCCAGGAAAGCTGAAACTTATGTGGGAGCATCCTTGGGTAGTGTAGATATTAAATTGTTAAAATCGTGACCCCCGGGGGTAGGGCGGGGCCACAATAGGGAATCCAAGTTTTACATAGAAATATATAGAACAAATCTTTAAAAATCTTCTTCTCAAGAACCACTGCGCCAGGAAAGCTGAAACTTATGTGGGAGCATCCTTGGGTAGTGAAGATATTAAATTGTTAAAATCATGACCCCTGGGGGTAGGGCGGGGCCACAATAGGGAATCCAAGTTTTACATAGAAATATATAGAACAAATCTTTAAAAATCTTCTTCTCAAGAACCACTGGGCCAGGAAAGCTGAAAATTATGTTGGAGCATCCTTGGGTAGTGTAGATATTGAATTGTAAAAATCATGACCCCTGGGGGTAGGGCGGGGCCACAATAGGGAATCCAAGTTTTACATAGAAATATATAGAACAAATCTTTAAAAATCTTCTTCTTAGAAACCACTGGGCCAGGGAAGCTGAAACTTATGTGGGAGCATCCTTGGGTAGTGTAGATAATAAATTGTAAAAATCATGACCCCTGGGGGTAGGGCGGGGCCACAATAGGGAATCCAAGTTTTACATAGAAATATATAGAACAAATCTTTAAAAATCTTCTTCTTAGAAACCACTGGGCCAGGGAAGCTGAAACTTATGTGGAAGCATCCTTGGGTAGTGTAGATATTGAATTGTAAAAATCATGACCCCTGGGGGTAGGGCGGGGCCACAATAGGGAATCCAAGTTTTACATAGAAATATATAGAACAAATCTTTAAAAATCTTCTTCTTAGAAACCACTGGGCCAGGGAAGCTGAAACTTATGTGGATGCATCCTTAGGTTATGTAGATATTAAATTGTTAAAATCATGACCCCCGGGGGTAGGGCGGGGCCACAATAAGGAATCCAAGTTTTACATAGAAATATATAGAACAAATCTTTAAAAATCTTCTTCTCAAGAACCACTGGGCCAGGAAAGCTGAAACTTATGTGGGAGCATCCTTGGGTAGTGTAGATATTAAATTGTTAAAGTCATGACCCCTGGGGGTAGGGCGGGGCCACAATAGGGAATCCAAGTTTTACATAGAAATATATAGAACAAATCTTTAAAAATCTTCTTCTTAGAAACCACTGGGCCAGGAAAGCTGAAACTTATGTTGGAGCATCCTTGGGTAGTGTAGATATTGAATTAAAAAAAATACTGACCCCCGTGGGAAGGGTGGGGCCACAATGGGGAATTCCAAGTCTTACATAGAGATATAAATAGGACAAATCTTTAAAAATCTTCTTCTCAAGAACCACTGGGCCAGGAAAGCTGAAGTTTATATGGAAGCATCCTTTGGTAGTGTAGATATTAAATTGTTGAAATCATGACCCCTGGGGGTGGGCGGGGCCACAATAGGGAATTCCAAGTTTTACATAGAAAAATATAGAACAAATCTTTAAAAATCTTCTTCTCAAGAACCACTGGGCCAGGAAAGCTGAAACTTATGTGGAAGCATCCTTCAGTAGTGTAGATTCTAAAGTTTTAAAATAAAAAAGGGAAGGGGGTTGTTGGGCATGATAGGTATAGCAAGAGGGGGAATCTGGTAAAGATCTGCATCACCCAAGTGACTCAGGTGAGCGATGTGGCCCATGGGCCTCTTGTTTATGTTTAGTGCCTTGGCCTTCTTATTTGATTGATTGTATGTTGTTTAACGTCCCTCTCGAGAATTTTTCACTCATATGGAGACGCCACCACTTGCCGGTGGAGGGCTACAAATTTTGTCCTATGCTCGGCACTTAGGGCCTTTGAGCAGTAAGGGATTTTTTTCATGCCAGCACCTACTGCGAAACGGGGCCTCGGTTAATACGGTCTCATCCGAAGGACCGGTCTCCACGTCCCACAGTTGGATTCAAACCCGCGACGTAAGGATTGACTGCTTACTTCTCAACTCTAGAGCAGACGCTCTAGCCACTGCGCCACGCGGGCGACCCTTCCTATTTGAAAGTTTATTCATTGAGACAAGTCTTTTCTTTCGAAAACAACATTTTTCAGTTAACATTGGAGTTTGCCTGTATTTGAAAAACTTTTACCTTCATGATCACCAAAAGCTGTGAAACGGGAGCATAAGTGTTTCACAAACACATATTGTTCTTTCTTAAATAAAATCTGTGACTATTTGTAAAAATATAAAACAAAAATACATTCTTGGGAAAAGAATTGAAGAGTTAGTTCCTTTCATCAGTTTCTAATTTCTTAAAAAACTATGACCAAGCTGGCAAAATTATAGCTGCAGATCTGTAGCTCTCCGAAAAAAAAATATATTGATAGACCGGAGAGCTACAGTGCCACCCATTGAAAAAAATGTATATTTATTGCGCACAAAAAAGTGCGCTCGGTTCTCGATTTATTTCTCCATGTTTTTAAAACTGTAATCTCAACATATTACTAACCGTGTGTTCCTAACATATTCTTTCGCTGTTTCCACAACCAAGCATTCCTCATAATTGTTGTTAATAGTCCTCCTGACCCTGATATTGTTATCATCGAACATTTCGCTTATTTATACTGCCATTTTGGTTTCAAAGATAATTCGGTCCAATATGCTTCGTTCAGATGTCAACTACGAGAGTACTTGATTGAGGATAAAGGAATTTTTTGAAATCTTTCCTTTTTTGCAATTGAGGTAAGAATTGGGAAGAATTTTCAAGAACCGAGTGCACTTTTTGTGCGCAATAAATATACAGTTTTTTCAATAGGTGGCACTGTAGCTCTCCGGTCTATCAATATATTTTTTTTCGGAGAGCTAGCAAAATTATAAACATTTGATCAACCTTTGGGGCCTGAGTTCTGGACCTGGTGGCATGGATTTCATAAACGTATGAGAAAGATCTTTTTAGTAGACTTTTCTGATCGAAAGTTGTCCGTTGACTAACGTTGTCGTCAATGGCGTTGTTGTCGTATTGACACATTTACATTTTCTACAGAGACACGTACAAGGTCAATTTCAACTTAATCCTTTAAAAGAAGAGCTCCATAGAAATATATACAAAAATGTCCAAATTTTAAAACTAAAATGTATGAAATTTTTCTTTGCCAAATGATAGTTGACAGCTTAAGATATCATATCTAAAAAATTAAGTTAATTCTGGTGGTTAATTTGTTGACCCCCTAGACTCCTTAACTTGGCACAGCGTATTCTTGGGCCGGTAGAAGGGATTCAGATTTGTTCAAATGAAGGACCACAAACTTTTGTAAGGGGAGAAAATTACGAAATAGTGACAGTTGGGTGGGGATAATTTAAAAACTTCTTTTCAAAAACCACAAGGACAGAAAAGTTGAAATATATGTAATGCATCCTAGGTTCGCGTACATTCAAATTTGTTCAAATAATGACCCCCAAGGTCATAGTGCAGACCACAAATGTATATGGTTAACATTGGTCTCTAAACTGTTGTTGTAAATCAAGTAAAAATGCAATGCTTGCATTCTGTTATTTTGTAGCAAATATGTAACTATATAGTCACGTGGATCTGCAAATATAACAGAATACTATATAGTAGAGAATTATGATAAAAAAAAAAAAAAAAAAAAAAAAAAAAACAAGAGGTACTGTGAGCAATGAGCTCACTAGATGATACCCCCTGCCTCCTATATGAATATAATGGCAGTATCCATGTTTTGGTCTGGAAAATCAAAAATATATGTCAGATCAAAAAGTAAAAAAGGAGATGCACAATGGCAATATGTAATTAAAAATCATTAAGTGGTTTCATTAAATTTCCTTCAGTGGTATGAGAGGACATAACGATTACTATATATCCTTCCACTTTTCAAGCGGGGGTATAAAAAAATGGATTTTGAGATGTCCTTCGAAGTGGCTTAAATTTAGGCTTTTTTAAAGATTAAAAATTAAAATATCTTTTAGTCAATATGGAGGGGAGGGGGGAGGGTACGCACAAGGACTAAAATAGGGGGTAAAACATTTTCTAACGGAAAAAATCTTTCAAAAATAGAATTCTTAGTTGAACAAAATGGATAATTGCTGAATTAATTATAACTACAACTCGACTGCTTGTTTGATGTCCACGAGAGAGGAAGTTTTTGTAAATTGCATTATGTTCAATGTTTTTTCGACTACCAGTACAGTTAATAGTTAATAAAGTTGAAATCGGATCGGTAATTTAAAAAATTAATTTCTGATGAATCAATCCGAAGCACAATCGAACAAAATTAATTTTACAAAGGTTTACCAAAAAAAAAAAAAATGAAAACATCACAACAGTATAGATTCAGGTTGCATGAATCAAAATTTGCTTCTAAGACTAATGATATGTTGTAAATTCTTAATTTACCGGATGGTTGTAAATTTTGTGTTTACTTTCACCCGATAAAATCAAAATTTCGAACATGACACTCTGATGGGATCATATTTTTATGTAGAATAATTTTACTAATAAAAGCTGAATTTTGTGAAAATCCTTTAAAAATGCAGACATTCCCATTTCCTTGAAGTTTAGATTTGTTCAAACCCACGCCCTTGAGCTAACGTTTGGGGAGATATACATGTAGTTGAGAATCTACTTCTTAATAATTGCAGTGTAACTATTATTCAGATATCCTTTTGAACTTAGTGTAACTTTGAATTATTTTCAAATCGTAGCCAAAGGACTTCAGACAGACAGAGAACAAAAAAAGTAAATGGCATGAATTGAGTACTAGTATATTCCAATGGAGTGAAAAGTTTTGTTTCAATGTGTCTAAATTTTGGTCCTTAAGTTAAAGTTAGGGCTAGGGCAGGAACTTCTGGTCTTACACAAAAAACTAAGAGAATAATACATTGAAATCCTCATTTGATTAGGAGTGAATCCCGATTAATCAAATAAATATATTCATACATGATATATAGTGCAGATTTTATTATGATTTTTTAAAGCATATCAACTAGGTCACGAAAATTGAGGGCACACAATAGGGGAACAATCTAAAAAATATATTAACACTCTTTAAAATAAGTTTTATTAAGAGATAGTAATTAAATTTTACATAAGTGCAGGAGATGAAATATCAATCATAGTATTAAAAAATAGTGCAAAATGTTCCATATATTTCCTTTACGGTTGTTTTTATTAGATTTTTTAAGTAGCATATGAATACATTTATGTACATGGGTCTTTGACACAAAATCATGTTAAGGTAAAAAGTAATTTATCATTCTCATCTGAGGAAAATCATTAAGAGATACATATAATGCAGAACAAATCTAAAAATAATATTCTATTTAAATGCAGGATTATCTTTCTTTGAATATACTAAAACAAATATAGCATTAAAATTTATTCATTTTCAGCTTTAAATTTGCCAAAAAACTCGATCCAAAATATGCTATAAATGCTTGTATTTTCCAAGGAAAAGATAAATTGTACAAGAAGTTTGAAAAAAAAGATTAATTGAAACTTGAAAGAATGACTCTGTAGTATTGCTACAAGATATACTATATAACAAATAATTGTAAAGAAAAAAAAATCATAAATTAAATGTTAAAAAAATCTTAGATTATTTGCATTAAACATACATAAATAACATTCTTCACATCAATGATAAAAAGAAATAATTTTTTCATATACATAATTATATTGACATTAAAGGCACCGTCGTCAGATATATCTGGTTTGTGTTCCACTGTCTATCACTGGGTGCTAGAACTTGATTGACATCTACTGACGATTCCCTGTGTATACCTTGTACACCTTGTTTGGCACTCGTGTTGACCTTCAAATTAACTTTTGTTCCTTTGATATTACCGTTATGGTATAAAGAAGCTGTACATGTATTACCATGAATTTTTTTGCTCGGTAATATATATGCATACCTTTAAGTATTTGTTCAAAGTTTAATACACTGTAATATTCTTCATGATACCGAGTAATACATCAAAACTGGTACAATAACTTTTTTGAAAGCCCAACAAATACTTTAAATAATAATTATTTATTTGGGGATGTTTTGACACACATTCAAATAAAATAATTTTAATCATTGAGATGAAAAATTATTAACAATTTTTTATTTCCAATTTAAAATCATTTTAAAATCCCAACACAAGTAAAAGTTTGATTTCTTTGATAATAAGTGTATTTACTTCCTGTGGGGATTAGGAGACAAATGAACACAGGTAGACTGCTAGCCCCCGAAGCATTCACACACAGCCCCTCTCTCAAACGTAAAAATAAAATGATTTATATAATTCTTCGTCGATGTAAAAAAGATTCAAGGGCAAAAATATATGAAAATTCATTTACAATTTTTTGCTTCCAATTTAAAATCATCTTTTAAAAAAATCCCAACACAAGTAAAAGTTTGTAACTTGACTAGTGATTAAGTTTCTTTGATATTTACACTGGATCAAAAGTGTATTAAATAAAAGAAAACACTTCTTGTGTAATAGGGATAAAAAGTGCATCTTGACAAATGACTACACAGGTGGCAAACCTGACTAAGCTAGTCCAAAAAAAAATCATTTAAGTATTAACAGAAATAGTAATTTCAATTAATAAGTACTTAGCATATAATTATAAACTTAATGCAAACTAATCTCTTGGAGTTAGTTCAGATATTTGACATATGCATACCCACATACACAAACATACACTTACTGTTACACAAATCCATGCATACAAAAATAATGATTTATATACAAATATATGTATGTATAGAATATATTATAAACATACACTTATTGTTACACATATCCATGCATACAAAAATAATAATTTACACACAAATATATGTATATATATAAACAAATGGTACCTACAAATGTAAATATATAGCATACAATTAATGTAAAGAAAAGGTAACTTGGATACTAATGTCCTCACAGTCGATTATATGGCAAATAATTCATTCTGACTGATTCTGTACATTTAAGAAGGGAATGGGGGGACACATTAAATTTACAAAAAAAAAAAAAAAAAAAATTCCATAGGTTTACTAATACTTTTCATACTTCAGCTCTCAAAATTTTATATATCTGCACACTCATTAGTCAGCCAATTTAACTTATTATCACTGTCCAAGTTATGAAAATTTGTACAGGATTTCTTTATTAATTCATACAAGACGTTTCTTTCCTCCTTAATGTGATTACATGAAAAGAGAAAATGTTTCCATCATCAACTGTTTTGTTATTGCATCTATTGTATGTAGGAATGCCTATATATCGACCCCTTTCAATATTAAGTCTGTGAGCTGGTATACGAGTAAAACTTCTCCTCTGCTCAAAATTCTTAATTAAATAAGGGCAAAATAAAAGTGCTATAGCATCTCAGCTTTTTATCAAGACTTTATATAAAAATAAACAATCTTTTTACGTTTGAATTTGTGCATTTTGACTGAAGTTAAATCACGAATACCCTCGATATTGGTAATATGAAAATATGTTCAATGTTTATGCATACAAGAATGAAGAGCAACAATATCCTGTATTCACTATACTATAAAAAAAAACATACAGAAAATCTAAGTAGCCATATGCTCGTCTAAAGAACATGTTCACAGTCTATGCAACACGATCTAGAACCTTCAAATGATGGATACAAAGAGACTATGAATTCTTAATGTGCTCTTCTACTCCTACTCTTTCACCAGAAGATCTAAAATTACAACTGCTTTTTTGCTCAGGTACAAGCAATGCATCTTGACGTAGCATTTACGATGGCCTGGAACAAGTTTCTGCTATTTTATCCCAGAAAACAATGTTTCCTTGGGGATCATCAGGATATTCAATATAGGATCTACTATCTACCAAAGCCAACATTGATAAAGGCAACGTTTTAGTAGAAACGTGCCGATACATAATGAGAAACAGAACATCTTTACCACTCCGTGTGTATATACTCTCCATGCGCGCCATATTGAATTCAAACATGCACCAGTAAGAATTAAGGAAATTGTCTGACAGAACTATTATTGTTTTCCGGCTTTTGGTAATGGCCTCGGTGATATTGGCAGCGATTTCGGTACCTGGTCGAAAATCCCTTTTACTGAGGCACAGCTGCAAGCCTCTTAAATCCTCTAGCTGGACAATTGACTCGTTCACAGCAAAGTCGCCGTCCTCTTCAGCATACGATATGAAGGCATCAAATATAAAGGTGTCGTTCTGCAATGGACTTGATAACCGGTATTTGTTTCTTGTCATGTAATATATATAGCGCAGTTTCCATCGGTAACGGTAAACCAAACCGGAGATTGTTATTAGAACAAAGAAAATTATAAGGGAGGATATAAGGAATGTCACTATTTGATAATTTGTGCAATACACTTCAAGATATCCCACAGCTCTTTGAAGCCCGATGCTCGTTCCATTATCAAGCGTGCATGTAATATTTTGAAAATCTGAAATGTATTTGCGGTTTTGAAAAGACCACTGTATGAAATGTTTTGATTCACATGTGCAAGCAAAAGGATTATATGCAAGAGAAATGGTCATAGAGGTAATCCGTTTGAATAGCTCGGAAAACGAGAGCATAGCCTTATCATTGAGCTGTCGCAGTAAGTTCCCGGAAAGATCAATTTCTATTAGATTCCATATGTGGTGTACGTTTACATTCCATTGCGTCATAGAGTTTGATTTCAGGTTAATTTTATGAATATTTCGTAGGTGTTTGAAGATTTTTATTGGCAAGTTTTGTATTTGGTTGTCAGACAAGTCCAACTCTTCAAGATTTACAAGATTTTTAAAGGTTTCACCATCTGTGTCGTTTTCCAGGATTTTCCCTAGAAGATTCTTATTCAGTTTTAGAACTTTCAATGACTTTGTGTAATTAAAGAAGAATACAGTCAAAGACGGACAATGACATTCAGAAAGATCCCAATATATTAACTTTTTTAATCCATGAAAGGGACCAGAGAAGCTTGTAATTGGGTTTTGCGACATGTCAAGGTGTGCAAGATTATTGTTTGGACAGAATTGTACGTCACGAATATCTGTCCTTAGGCCATTACCCCTTAGAATGACGGTTGTTAAATTTCTTGGCAACGATATATCAAAAGGTGGAAATGAACATTCATCCGACATTTTCTCATATTTCAAAGAATATTCGTTCATTTTATTTTTGCATATGCGTACTGGATTTTGACAAAAGAACGCGTCCCTTACTTTATCGAAAGAAGGGGAAAAATACTGAAAAGATACATCCAATTTTTCTAAGCCTGATAAAGACTTAAACTGCAGTAAGTAACGACCTATAGTCAGTCTGTTTTTGACAAGCGAAAGAGTTTTAAGTGTATGAGGTAAGAACTTAAGAACATTCGATTCAATGATGGCTAATCTGTTGTTATCTAAGTATAGTTCTTCAAGGGGTGTGTTTTGAAAGAGCATGATGTCACTGACTTGTATCATAGTTCCTAATCCAAACGTGCAGTGGATTTTATTGGCTTTGAAAACCTTTATTTTAGAAAATTGTAAACTACGAGAAAGATTTTCAAAACTTGCAAAAGTAAGCCTCTCGTTGTAGGAAATATTCAGAATGGTTAGGTTTCTTTGTGTTATCAGTGCATCTGCTGAAAATGAGGTCAGGTTACAAGCAGACAGGTCAATGATTTCCAGATGTGGCATATTTATGAGGAAGCTCTTTGTCATCGCTCTTACAGAGCAGAAACCTGTGTCACCTGATACGTCCAGTTCTCTTAAAGATGCCAGGAGCCGGAACGGTCGTCCAAATTGTGTAGGAGAAATGACATCAATTCTAAGAATCTGAAGTGAGCGGAGATTCCTCCACATTTTCTGTGGAAAAGCAAGTATTGTTTTATTTGTACAGTTCTTGATATTAAGTTCATGTAAAGCTTTTAAGTCTTGAAAGACATTAGGCCGATAAACACTTTTGTCAAGGTCAAGAATATTTCCTTCTAAATTCAATGTCTTTAACCTTTTTAGATTTGCAAACGCTTCGTCCGAAAAGTTTTTGATTTTGTTGTAAGATAGATCAAGATTATGAAGTGAAGGACAGAATGATGTTGTCAAAGAAGTGATATTGTTGTGCTGTAACAGGAGGACAACAACATCCGGTTGAGTTATCGGAACTTGTGTGATTTCCAGATTTGAACAATTGGCAGCGTACAACTTGCTCGTGTTCCAAATAAGACTACAGCGGCAGGCCGAGTTGCTAGTGCAGTTTCTGCTAAATCCATTTATTGCAACCACTACAAATTCAGCAACCGCAAACAGGAATATCTGCAAATTAAACGTTTTTAAAATGAAATACTCATTTTTTGACAACTATTGACATTAAGGACATCAGCATTTGTTAACAGTGATTTATGGCTGCTAATAAATGAATGTGTATGTGTTTTTGAAAATTGTGCTATGCTAAAGGGTTTTCATGGCTGAATAGATTTTTCTTTGCTGGTTTACCTTACAGGTCCACTATAGCTTTATGTTTACCTAAGGTCAATATCAAGAGTACATGTACGTGTGGAAATAAATAACATTTTGGGCGTTCAGCATTTATTTCTTAAGCTTATTTCATTAAATATTAGACCAATTTTAGAAATGATTCCAGCATATCTTGGGAAGTATACGAAATTTCGGAATGAACTTTCGTAGTAATGTAAATTGTTTATATATGAATTGATGTGAATAAAAATTACGAATTTTAAATCATTTGATTTAAAAGTATTTCATTGGTAAGTCGATTCCCTATGTAAGGAGTTCCATATCTTTATCCTATCTTTACAACCCAACTTTTTTAAAAGTCAGAGTAAAGCAATGTAAAGGCCTGTGGCCTAGACAGGCGAGCACTGCTGTCCACTGAAGTTCTTGTTAACTAACTTAATATCGCACAACTAATTACTCTTTGATTATGTGATAAAAACATAACAATGGCATTTCTAATTAATCTACATCATGTAATCATTTAGGTATACTTGAGGGTTCTTGAACAATCCATTTGGAAAGTCTGTCATTTTGTTTCCTCTTTGTTTAAGTGATGAAAGTATTTATTTTTTTTTATATTAAAAACAAGAATATACTTTCATCACGAGGAAGCTCTTTAAGATCTTTAAAATTTCACAATTTAATTGAAAATATTTCCTTAATATTAGAATAAACAGAACAAACACAAGTTTTTCTAATAACCCAGTTGAAAATAATAGAATAGTACACATAAAGGAAATATTTTCTGTGCTTTTACATTTGTTTTATCCTGTGAGTAAATAATATTATATTCACTATTCAAACGAATTGAATAAAAAAAAAATAACAACACACAATTACAGAATCTGACGTTCTGTAATATGTTAAGATTTTTCTCTTATCATTCTTTTGAGACAACCTCTTGAAAATACAAAAATAATAATAAAAAAAAAGCAAAAACTAAAATAAAAAAATAATAATTACTAGAAGTACTATGAGCACTGAGCTTACTAAATGATACCCCACACCTCCCATGTGATTATAATGGCAAATTAAAGTCTATGTTTTGCTCTGGGAGACCCGAAGTAAGTTGCAGATTGAAAAGTAAAATAGGAGGTGCACAATGGCACAATGGCATTATGTAATAAAGAATCTGTGAAAGTATCATAAATTCAATTCAGTGGCATAGGAAGAGTTGTGGACAAGAGATGGGTACCCTTCAATATTATAGAAGGATTAGTAGTGTCTATAGTCTGCTATGGGAAACCCGAAATATTGTGTCCGATCAAAAAGTGAAACAGGAGATGATGGCACTATGTAACAAAGATTCTATGAAAGTCTCAGTAAATGTCATTCAGTGGTATAAGAGGGGTTGCAGATAAGAGAGAATTACCCTAAAAGCATAACGGACAGACATGCAGCTAGACAGACGGACATCCCGATCACTTTATACCCTCCGACGTTTCAAGCGGGGTGTTTAATAATAATAAAAAACCTGGAATACTGCCTGAATCAAATCCTTTTTGTGACTATACGTTTTTCCTCCGCAGCATGAGAACATTTTTAGAACATAAAGTGTTGACATTTTGATGGAAGTATCACACATTTGTCACATAAGAATAAATAATTTAAAAAAATGCTCATTCATTTTATATACTAAAAACTAATATAATGTCAGTATCAATCTATTAGACTAGTAGAGTTTAATGATTACCTGTATTCACATTCTGGAACTTATCTGAAGATTCAAAGTGTGAAATCTTTGAATGAAATATATTGTGTCGAAGCGACTGATAGTTGACAATGTTTTACCAAATTTTTGCTACACCTTATGTCTGCAAAAAGTCTTCCACGTGTATTTGGTATTTATAAGAAAAGTAAAATTTTCACGAATTTTGTAATTGTTGTATATAATTTACACAATACAAAAATACGCTAGAATTAATGAATTTAAGACAAGAAGAGGGTTCTCCCGAAAAAGAATTTTAAAATAAAGTTTAGCAATAAAAATGGATATCCAGCTGTAGACGATCGATTCCAAAAGTGATCTACATCAATAATCTTAAAGCTTCACCTCCTGTACAACATTTGTGGAGGGGGGGGGGTTACTTTATGTCGACAAATTATAAAAGGTATATTTCAATAATCAAGATAAATGATAAATCTAGCAGATGTGCTCTGTAAAGCAAGTGTCCAGATTAACCGGTCTCCACTATACTGTATTTGGAATAAAGTCAGAAGAATGTTTATGAATTTTCTTGCTTATCGAGTTTTGTTATTCAGACTTTGTCAATAGGATTTCTTTTTTTAAATAAAATGTTTCAATATTATATGATAATTAACATATCTTGTAGAAACGCACTGGGGAAAGAGTTTATTTACTAAGTGCTGATTTTCAGCAAGGGGGTCATGATCAAAATAACCTTTCACCTACTCTTGTGCTGTCATTTAATTTCTGACTATGTGAACATATAGTCCGCCGTATATCCGTAGCTCGGTGTCTTAAAAAATGGAATGGACGGTCAGAGAGCTACAGTGCCACACATTGAAAAATTTATATATTTATTGATCACAAAAAAAAATCATGTCGTACCTAACAAAAAAAAAATTATAGTAAAACTACATAAATAGTTAAGTATAGTAAACTATCGTTAACAATAGTAAATCCAATAAAGTAAAAATAAAGATTTAGTAAAATTGATTGAGCAGGTGCTTTAATTCTAAATAACTCAAATAATTTTATAGTATATTATTTTCCTTTCTCCATTTAAAAAAAAACTTACAATACAACAGTATTAAATTCAAATACATTTGAATAAATGTTGCTTATCTTTTATTGGTTTATCTACGCGAGTGACAACCTTAAAAAATATTTCTTGTACTTTGATTTTATAGGGGAGGGGTCGTGTTTATAAAAAGTTCTGTGAAGCTTTTATGAATTTTGACCGGACCATGAAATATCATGAAATATAAATGATGGGTATCCAAATCATAATTCCACGGGTGTGTACTTATTCAAAGATTTTAGATTAGAAAATCGAAATTTCAATGTTTTCACTACGGTAGATCAAATTTATAAAAGTTTTTAATGAAGTTTATTAGAGTTTTAATGTTTTCACTTTTAGTAAATCAAAGTTTTTATTATAGTAAATCAAAATTACAAATTTATAACTAATTAAAGAAAATCAAAGTTTCAATTTTCTTCTATAGATAATAGAAGTTCCAAAGTTTTCACTATAGTAAATCAAAGTACAGCGCTCATTTCAGTTTGGTTTGCTGCATCACCAACTAAGACAATATCTAACAGAAAGTTTTTGTGCATGTAGATCATATTTTTGATATATATTATGTAAAATAAAAAAAAACTTTAAAACACTTTTCGAAATATTTCAACCGTGTTACCGGCCTTCATCAGTCGTGTTTATTTAAATGCAAAATGTAAAAAATATATATTTTTACTCCAGGTTTTGAGGTATTTAAGGTGTTTAAGGATATAAATTTTGTTACATAATGATTATATTTCCACATAGTCTGGTGGAAAAGAAAACATCGCTTGTGATGCTATTTTTAAAGGTGCTATAACAACCGTTATCAATTGCAAACACCATTTAAGGGGATTCTTGTCTGGTTTTAGGCTAAATGAAATACTCAGAATATATATGCGCACATGTCTCTTATATTTATATGTTAAAGATTTTAAAGTTCAAATTTTACTTTCTTTTTTTAAAAAACTGTTTAATTTGAAATAGTAGTGGTATATGTAAACTGATTATTAAATCTAACAGGGACTATTTTTTGGCGAAATGGCGTCGTATGAAAATATCTCCTTTATTGCTTCTCAAAATTACTTTAAAACAATGAATCTAAAAGGCATTTTAATACAATCGAAGACTTACGGAAGTTTGTGTGGTAACTGAAATTAATAATTACAATGGACTAAAGTTTGAAAATATATCAAATAAATATGATTTTCTAGACAAATGGCAATCTTCTAGCTTTTGAAAGCTGAGGGTTCTAAGAAAAGATTCGAGTAAAAATTCAGTAAAAATGTTTTTTTTCTCTCTTTAAACGATCAAAACTTTAGGTTTTTGTATCATTTTTTTACCTTTACATGAATACTTTAATATATGTAAAAATAATAAAATTTTAAAATATACCAAGCATATTAAAATACTAGTAACTGAAATTCTCTGAAAAATGAAGAACTTTTAACTGTGATAAACAGAAGAAGTTAAAATTCCTCCTAAAATACTGTTTCCACGTGCGAATAACATAACAATCTCATATTAATAATTTGTTAACTCTCCCAACAATATGCAAAAAAGGATAGTTAATGAAATATGTCACAAAAAATTAACGTTTTTGTGAGACAACCCTCACATTTTCCTAATTTTAATGCACACGCATTTATTATATATCAATTCAATATTACATGGCTGAAGTTATAAAACAATTTTTAATTTATGAAATTTTCAGGATAAAATTTATATGTTTATAAAACTTACCAATTTGTAACATTTCATTTTACAAGTTAAGAATTGATTCCAATAATATGGGCCTACGTTCAAACGTTGGGATGATATATAGATATTTCAATGACCATTAACGTTTACATTATGAGGCAAAATTATATCAACTTAATGTTTTTGTGTTTATTTTGAGTTAAAAATTAAACTAAAGGACAAGTGCACTGAAGCAATACTTAATGGGCCCTTTTTATGTGCCATTTTACTTCGAAATATATTACAAAATCGTTCTCTATTGGTAATAATTAGATACTAGTGGATATATCTAATTAAAAAGCATGTTAAGCACCACTTAAATCAGCATGGATTTGAAACAATTGAATATTTTTAAATGCCTATGGATACCCTATAAATCCGGAAAAGTCGTACCGAACTTTCTGTTAGTTTCGTTTATGTAAATCAAAGGGAAATAAATATTTAAATCGATACTTGAACAATCTGATGGTGGATCATAGTCGGGAGCGTTTGCGGAATGATAATTCTTGCGCCAAACCTGTTTTTTAAAATATTGAATGAAGTTGTGTAGTTATTTTTAGCTAAAATGATTAAACTAAGAGTTTGGTACTCTTGCATTTGAAAAATTACAATAATAGTTTCATTGAATATGAAATTAGAAAGGAGTGTTATAAGTGGCTTTCAATACCTGTTTCTTTGTTTTGCATGAAGGTTAAAAATGTTTGAGACCTTGTGAACGGCACTAAGCTCTTTTTACCCTCCTATGTCTTAAAAAGCAATACATACAAACATGCATCTCTAAGAGACACAACTTTGACTTACTGAAACAAAACCTGCCTATGTTTTACAGTGAACACTTTTGAGGAATGTTTACCTGGATAAAACTCACGTGACTATCAGTATTTTAAATAATTTATTCCACACGTGGGTTCAACATGGGTCGTACAGGTAAATAGCTCTCACTTGCTATAGGAAAAACATTGTACTTTTTATACATTTTTAATATTTTAAGAACGAGCCTAATCGTGTGCAAATTTCATATTTTCACACAGATTTTATATATGTAATATGCGTCTTTTGTCATTCGCACAAGTTTGCACAACGTTAGTCTCATAGTTAACTAAAGCTTTGAAATGAATGACCGTTCTCGATTTACTATAGAAAATGGCAAATGTCGGCTGACCCCTACCATATTGTATAGTTTTGTTCTTTGTATATTCTTGGATTTCAGCGGTAAAATTTGTTGAATCTTATGGTTTAGATATCAATTAATGATTTGAGATAAAAAATTTTGCTTAATTTGATTGTTTATTTTTTCACATTTTACCGGAGCCCATAAGTGCACTCCTTCTTTATACTCATACACAAGGAAATATAATTGTAAATGATTTAAATCTTTAAGAGAAAACAAAATATTGCATGATATATCTAGCTGGAAACTTCAGTTAAACAATACGATCTAAAGATAGCTTTGTAGCAACAGCTAATATATGATAAAACGCCACTTAATGATAGGAATTATTGCATTTTTAGTTGACATTCTCAAATGATTAATCATATCATTTTTTTTTATTAGGCGGCGTTTTAGCATTAACTGTTGAGAATATCAAATATTAATGCAACATTTTATGACAATAAGCGTTTCAATTGCAACTTAACGCTTAATGGTATTTCTATCATTTAGCGGCGTTTCATCATTAGCGGTTGCTACAGAGCTTAGTACATTAAGATTCTGGTAATGTTTGCTCAATTGCCTTCAGTATAACTAATGCAAGAGTAGTCGACGTCCGCAAGTGTATACCATTTTGAAAAGGAAAAAACTTGTATTGTTTGTCATATACCTGACAATCCTTAGGACATCACTCATATAAGTAAGCTTTGATGAGCTTCTTCTTCTTCCCTTTATGGAGTGAACTCAAATTGAGTTGTCAATACTCTAGTGATTCTGTGATGAAAAGTGAAAAACCTAATTATGTAAATTTGTATGAAAAGGGGTAAAAAGTTAAAAGTGGACAGTCTAGTGATGTAAAATCTCAGGCACGCTGATGGTCTTTATAGCGTGTCTGAAGGTGTATAAAAACATGTGACTCGTGTTTTCGCCAGTCCCCACAAAATTCAAGATTTGTTCTCAGCCAAAAAAGAAAACAATTTACCTTTAAAAAATAGTCAACCAAAAAAAGGGGAGGGTGATTGTCCAAACTCGAAACTCTAATCCAATTTCGCCATTTGGGGGTGGGGGGGAGGGGTGGGAGGGGGTTTAGGTCAGACTTCTTTCAGTATCAAATTTTCTTAATCAAACATATTTACATAATACACTGCCTTATTCTTTTGTCCTATAGTGCACGAATTTGATTATGCTGTTCGAAACCGGATTGTAGCCCCTATCGATACTTGCATGCGACTGTAATGGCCAATATTTTTTTTTAAAAGCAGAAATATTTGTGTGTGCTTTTTTTTTATATTAATTCCTTTCCTTTGAGTCATTTTAGGATTATGATATAAACTTCAGTATCTCGATTTCAACGGAACTTTAAGAAATTAATGTCGAGATATGCGGGGTATTTTGATACATGTACAGTATCAAAGTTGAACATTTCGGCGCAAAACGTGATTTATTTATTTCACACCCTGAATTCAATAGTCATTGCAACATATTGCACTCTCATTAAAGTTTTTAAAGATTTTAAACATTTTCATAACTTTTTGGAAATTACACCCATAACCACTTGCCACTTATACTTTTTGCTCTATCAGCGATGTATTCCCAAAATATACTGTCATATGGGAAATCAGCCAGAAATACGTACGTATTTTTGCTTTATCTATAGTGTTTTTTTCCTTCTGGTTTATAAATAACCTCATTCATTCATTATTGTCGATGTAATATTGTTAATTTCTTCAACATTGCGTATAATGCTGCTGGGAAAAGTCTACAATAGCTATATTTAATTCCTTAACATATTGCAATTATGCCGGTTCGAGTGGGATTTCATTCATTTATTTCATCGGAACAATCTAAGAAAATTGAAACAATAGTAATTTTTACCATATACTAGTAGTTCTCTTGAATGTATTCATTTGATCATTTTTAAATTAGTTTTTGAAACAATATTCTTCAGCAAAATTTTCGTGGTATCCACAGATACCAAACTGCTCAGAAAAAAATATGCAAATATCGTTTTAATTGCTGTTCCTGGCAATGGGCATGTCCGATGTGACGTATAACAGCATCAAGTTAAATACTAAAACAGAATTACGAATAAATTCACGTACTAAATAGTAATCATATCATATACCTATTTAAAAAAATGTCCGCATCAAATTTCAAATTTTTGTTACACTTTGAAATCCGATTCTAATTCTAGTTCACGAAACGCAGTCGACAAAAATACTTCCGTGTTTACAATGCCGAAACTTTGACGTCATTTTCTGAGCATTGTGACGTCAAAAGAGCAGGGCCCTTTTCTCGTGACGGCAGTCATATATGACCAACTGAGCTCAACTATGAGTCTAAATTGTGGACCAAGTGGCATGGGTTTCATTATCGTGATAGACCGCTTGTTCGTTACTGTAAATCACTTTTTATTCAGAACTTTATTTTCGTAATTGTCGAAAATTTCATTCTCGCGTATAATAAAGATTATATAGAGCAATAGCCACAATTCGTGAAAATTTTGTCTCGCTAATAAAGAGTCAATGACTATCTCGCGAAAATAATGTGTCGGGAAAATTAAGTGATCTACAGTATATTAATCATGCAAACAGTCAGCTATACATGTAGCTAGTCAGCTAAATGTTTAAGAGCTAGACACATAGGAGAGATTTTCATAAAGATCGGCGCTACGTAATAAGGGTCTGTCAAATCCGACTCAAATGACAAATAGATTCTCATTGGTTAAGAAATTAATAACATCAGGAACTTTAAATTGTTGTCGACAACAATGAGCCGACCTAAGCTCCACGTCTTTGCCAGGCAAAACAATGTTATTGGTTATTCGATACACTAGCTGACATTTGCTCGAATTTCTATCTCATGTATATTTCAACAATGAATGAAAGCTGTGTAAATTTCAGATGCTAATTACATATATATATGTAACGTCGATAATACCACTCCTAACTGAAAGTCCAAGCTCATCTGAGAATTGTTCTATCTCTATCCCCATGCAGGATACAGGGGACTGTGAATTTCACAATTTGAATTTCAAATTTCCTTTGTGTCTCTGTTTAGTAGCATATGAATACATTTCTTCTATAATGTACATGGGCTTTTGATGCAGGAACATGTTCGGTTAAAAAGTAATTTATCATTTTTATGCGAAGAAAATCATTACACATGTACATTTAATGCAGGAATAATCTTCTCATGCTTCTTTAAATAATATATTAGTTGAACACTACGTGCAGCAGAAGGAACTTTCCACGACAAATGCAGACTTATCTCTCTTTTAACTACTAAGAAATTTCAAACCATGCATTGAAAAGTTTTACAATTTACTTAACTCATTCTCTTGACAAGGATTGCTTCGAAAAACATTTAACCTTTCTCATATATATGTTTCAGTCGCCTTGATTGATCGAGTACCTCAACAAATAATTTATGCAATGAAAATTATCTCATCACATTTTAAGACGTTTCTAATCTGAAAAATCCATATTAATCAAAAGGAAAAAAAACAGAAGCACTTTCTAATATAATATTCAATTACCTACAATAATATAAATCAATAGCTTGGATAAAGTCAAATGATGAATTATATAATTCAAGATTTGTTACTTTTCAAATTCAGTGCCCATCCCAGTTATTTTATATACTGAGTACATAGTTTGTGCAACAAGAAGGTGGCGTACACAAAAAAAGCTCCAAGGCATGATATATGCTTGCCTTTTCCCAGGAAAAGATACATTGCACAAGAAATTTGACAAAAAGGATAAATTGAAAAATGAAGAAAAGGTTATTTGATTGACTATACAGTAGTGCAACAACATATACAATATTACAAATATCTGTAAAGAACTTCAAAATTAATTCATGAATGTAATGTACAAAAACTGGTGCATAGAAGATAATGTGCATTTAGTATATGTAGACAATATTGTTAACGTCAATGTTAAAAAAACAACACACGTATATATACATGTATGTACTGACTAAAATACGCAACATTAAACTGTCTTCATATTTAGTTCTTTGTCGATGCAATAAAGATTTAAGAGCAAAAACATGCGGAGCTCTCAAGTATTATACATGTTAATCAGCAGCCATATGCGGCCGGACCTCATGTACATACATGTATAAGCTAACAGTTTATGTAAACACGATTTAAGATCAAAATATTTTGAGTTCAACATTTTTTTAAATAATACTATACAGTTTTCATGAGCAGTCATATGTTGACCCCAGGAACATATTCATAGTTTATATGCAAACAAGATTGAAGAGAAAATGATGATTAGTTCATGACTATAATACATTTATCTGCATGAGTAACCATATGCTCGCCAGTCTTCACTCAAACGTTAGTTCACAACTTATTCAACAAGATCTTAATCCTTTAAATGAAGGACACAAGGATACCATGATTTCTTAATGGGCTCTTCCACTCTACGACCATAAAACTAAAAATGACAACTGATTTTTTGACAAGCAGTGCATAATGAAACATCATTTATGATGGCCTGCTACAAGTCTCTGCTATTTTATCCCAGAAAACAATGTTTCCTTGGGGGTCATCAGGATATTCAATATAGGATCTACTTTCTACCAAAGCCAACATTGATAAAGGCAATGTTTTAGTAGAAACATGCCGATACATAATGAGAAACAGAACATCTTTACCATTCCGTGTATATATACTCTCCATCCGTGCCATATTGAATTCAAACATGCACCAGTAAGAGTTTAGGAAATTGTCTGATAAAACTATTATTGTTTTCCGGCTTTTGGTAATGGCTTCTGCGATATTGACAGCGATTTCTGTACCCGGTTGGAAGTCTCGTTTACTAAGGCACAGTTGCAGACCTCTTAAATCCTCTAGCTGGGCTATTGACTCGTTCACAGCAAAGTCGCCATCCTCTTCAGCGTATGATATGAAAGCATCAAATGCAAACGTGTCTCTTTGCAATGGACTTGATAACCGGTATTTGTTTCTTGTCATGTAATATAAATAGCGCAGTTTCCATCGGTAACGGTAAATCAAACCAGTGACCGTTATTACAACAAAGAACATTATAACAGAGGATACTAGAAATGTAACCAATTGATAATTTGTGCAATACACATCAAGGAATCCTGCAGCACTTTGAAGTCCGATGCTCGTTCCATTATCAAGAGTGCATGTAATGTTTTGAAAATCTAGGATGTATTTGCGATTTTGAAAAGACCAGTGTATGAAATTCTTTGATTCACATGTGCAAGCAAAAGGATTATATGCAAGAGAAATGGTCACAGAGGTTTTCTTTTTGAATAGTTCCGAAAACGAGAGCATAGCCTTACCATGGAGCTTTCGCAGCAAGTTCCTAGAGAGATCGATTTCTGCAAGGTTCCTCAAATGATGAATTTTTACATTCCATTGTGTCATAGAATTTGATTTCAGATTAAGACTCCGAATATTTCGTAGGTTTTTGAAGATTTTTATTGGCAAGTTTTGTATTTGGTTGTCAGATAAGTCCAACTCTTCAAGATTTACAAGATTTTTAAAGGTTTCACCATCTGTGTCGTTTTCCAGGCTTTCCCCTAGAAAATTCTTATTTAGTTTCAGAACTTTTAATGAGCTTGTGTGATCAAAGAAGAATGTTGTCAATGACGGACATTTACAATCCGAAAGATCCCAATATTTTAACTGATTTAATCCTTCAAAGGGACCAGTAAAGCTTGTTATTGGATTTTGCGACAAGTCAAGGTGTGCAAGCTTATTGTCTCGTTTGAAATGTATGTTATGAAGAGCTGTCCTTATGCCAACCCCCCGTAGAATGAAGTGTGTAAAATTTCTTGGAAACGATATTTCAGGATCAAAATGTGGAACAGAAAATTCCTCCTCTATTTTCTCATATTTCAAAGAATAATCGTCATTTCTATTTTTGCATCTGCTTACTGGATTCTGACATAAGAACGCTTCCCTTGCTTTTTGAAAAGAAGGGGTAAAAAACTGATGAGATCCATCTGCTTTTTCTAAGCCTAATAAAAACTTAAACTCCAGTAAGTAAAGACCTATAGTCATTCTGTTTTGGACACCCGAAATAATTTTAAGAGTGGGAGGTAAGATCTTAGGAACATTCCTTTCTAAAGTAGCTAATCTGTTGTTATCTAAATAGAGCTCTTCAAGGGTTGTGTTTTGAAAGTGTATGATGTCACTGACTTGTAAAAAAGTTCCTATTCCAAACGTACAGTGGATTTTGTTGGCTTTGAGAACCTTTATTTTGGAAGACGCTAAACTGCGAGATAGATTTTCAAAACTTACAAAAGTAAGCCTTTCGTTGTAGGAAATATTCAGAATTGTAAGGTTTCTTTGTGTTATCAATGCATCTGCTGCAAATGATCTCAGGTTACAAGCAGACACGTCAATGATTTCCAAGTTTGGCATATTTATGAGGAAGCTCTTTGTCATCGCTCCTACAGAGCAGAAACCCGTCACACCTGATACGTCCAGTTCTCTTAAAGACGTCAGGAGCCGGAACGGCCGTCCAAATTGTGTAGGAGATATGACATCAATTCTAAGAATTTGAAGTGAGGAGAGATACCCCCAGATTCTCTGTGGAAATTCATAGATATCTTTACTTGTACAGTTCTTGATATTTAGTTCACGTAAAGCTTTTAAGTCTTGAAAGACATTTGGCCGATAAACACTTTTGTCAAGGTCAAGGTTATTTCCTTCTAAATTCAATGTTGTTAACCTTGTTAGATTTGCAAACGCGCCATCCGAAAAATTTTGAATTCTGTTGTAAGATAGATCAAGAATGTAAAGTGACGGACAGAAGGATGTTGTCAAAGAAGTGATGTTGTGCTGTAACAGGAGAATGACAACATCCGGTTGAGTTATCGGAACTTGTGTGATTCCCAGATTTGAACAATTGGCAGTATACAACTTGCTTGTGTTACCAATTGGACTACAGCGGCAGGCCGAGTTGCTTGTGCAGGGTCCGCCAAAACCATTCATTGCTACCACTACGAAGTCAGCAACCCGAAGCAGGAATATCTGCAAATTAAACGTTACCCAAATGAAATACACATATTTTTAAAACATTGAAATTATTTAACCTGAAGAACAGCTTAATAAGGGTGCTACATATGTATTAATTTTATATGTACATGTATGTGTGTTCCATAGCTTTTTTATTTAGAGCAACATACTTTGGGTAACTTTTATGAAATTCATGCCAATCAGTTGTGCTTAGGACAAAATTTGTAAGTCATGCTTTGGAAAATATTTTCCAATTTTCCGATGTCTTAAAGGCATGAACTATGAGCTGTAAACTGTTCATTATATCAGATATTTGACGGTCTGAGGCATCTAAAATCTGACAGAACGATAAAAACTAGCTCCCTGCTAGGCCGAACACTTCCGTGGTTAACATATTGAGAGCTACAGGTTACAGGTCTGCTTTGGTGACTTAAACTGCTCAGTACAGTTAAAGCTGAACACGATTTGTAAAAGGATTGAGTCCGCCATCTTTTTTCGAGGAATCGCTATACCTGCTGACCCATACATAAAGGGCAGGACTTTGTCCCTATTCAGTGTAATCAGTCGACACCGGTGTAGACGGACGTATGCTATACAGCACTCGGTAGCAGTAATAATAATGTAATACTTCGTCTAAAGCAGGAAAGTAAGATCCCAAAGAAACTTACAATTATAGTAGGTCAGTGCGGTATATTTACAAACAGAGATACACGTAACAAAGGTAATGCAAGATAACCAGCTCGAACACGGGTCGCCATTCAACGCCGACACCCGTAACAATAAAACAGTCAGGGTTGACGAATCTGAAGAGTATACACTGGTGTTGATGTATCGTAGATAATGATATCGAAAATGGCGTATGCCTATTTACGAGTCGTGTTCAGCTTCAAGGTTACAAATGGAAAGATAGACTATATTTTAAGATTTAAAAAATGCATACTTTATTAGGATGGGCGATTCTGTTTAGGACTTTACTGATATAAAAAAAATAAAATGTAGCTCAAATCTACATATAGAGGACATTTAGATTTTTTCTATTTAGACTTGTCACATGATGTCGGAGTCACATGATTGTAGCAATTATACTTGCAGTTTAGAGGTCATCTATAAATTCTAATATTGCAAGGGTTTAACCAAGCTACAATTCTTTACTTAATTTTCTTTTCAACACAATATGTAGTTTGGGTAGTTTGTGAAAAGTGCTGCAAATCTATATAGATAACCTTTTTTAATTGCTAAAATTTAATTTGTTGGACAGGTTGAATATTTTGCTGGTCAACTACATTTAAAAAATGCTATAATTTATTTATTTGCAAGATTTTTTGGGGTTCGCGACACTTTTCAAATATCTGAATGCTTCTTGTGTCTATGTATAATAACTTGGCAAGATACAGTGAGGGTATGTTATTGCAATAAATCGATTTGTAGGGCCCTTTTATTACTTTTTCAATGCATCTGCATACAAACACAGGACAGTATCACTTGTCTGGAGAATGTATGGACAATATATAAATAAAATAGTAAAATAGACATTGTATCCATGTTAACGGCCTTTTATATATCTGTAAATAATATTTTATTTGAGAACAAAAGACATTTTCCATTGTACAAAATGTGACTTGATCAGCCTTTCACTGTGTACAAACTGCGTCATTTTTGCGAGATGACGTCACATTGACAAGTACATTGCGATCGATGAATCGTTTATATATTGTTGTGTGGGATTTACCATCTAATAAAACTACATGTAATAGAAAATGTTTAAGTTGTTTACAGCTATCCAGCAGTTTGAAATAGCAAATAATTTCATTTTGTGGTATTTTGAAGATCTTATATTATGATTGATTGATTGTATACTGTTTACCGTCCCTCTCCAGAATATTTTACTGATATGGAGACGGCAATGAAGGGCTGTAAATTTAGGCCTATGCTCGGCACTTTAGCAGGGAGGGATCTTTATCGTGCCACACCTGTTGTGACACGGGGCCTTAGTTTATACGGTCTCATCTGAAGGACCGCCCCATTTAGTCGCCTTTTACGACAAGCAAGGGAGTACTGAGGACCTATTCCAACCCGGATCCCCACGGGGCTCTTATATTATGTGTGACTTCATAGTAAACATTCCCGTATATATTAGGCCCCGCCTCCTTACTGTAACCTGAATAATTATACCTCTACTAATTTTTCCCTACATAATATTAAGTGATTAGATCTGAATAATTCCCTAGAAATCGCTGTGAATCGGCTAATCCCCGTGGGTTAGTTTTTTGAGCTAATCCCTCGGTCGAAAGCTAGTCATGCTAATTCGCGGTTATATCTTCTCATTGTTACGTCATAATAGAGCGACGCAAAACACAATGCTTCGTGACCTATTTCATATATCAGAACGCAACAAAATAAGACGTAAACAACAAACAAAATGCAAGGATTTCATTAGAATTAGGGAATAACTGTCTTCTAATTTGGTATTTGCGACGAATATTGATTAGTTAATCTGTAAATGATTATATTTTTTCAAAGGTGATCTGTACAATTCAAATTTGTATCGGTATGATAAAACATTTATAGTATATCATTGGGGGAGTTAGCAAGATTCCAGATCCCCTCGACCGGACTATAATCCTCAGGTTTTGGGGAACTGGAATCTTGCTAACTCCCTCAGTGGTATACTTTAACTGTATATTGTGCTGCGTGACACTTTCAATTAAGTAAAGCCGATGAAATTAATAAGTTGTATTTTTATTAAAAGAAATAATTCAGACTCCAATATATATGGCTGAATATAGTAATTTTTTTGGTCTTATTCATACACAGTGTGACAGTTTAGATGAATACAAGGCATGCAAACACATTATTTTTATTCAATTCTTAATTTTGCATTGTATTACCGTAGATGCCTTCTTAAAACACAAAATGTGTTTAAATAATGTTCTCATCAGATTTGGATACGCTTGATTATGTCAATGGGAAACGAAGTGTATATTTTGCTTTGATTTTTGTACTAAAAATTATTTTTTTTATAGCTTTTGAAATTTTGAAGACATTTTGGAGTATGTGTAAAACAGCAGATTTTGAAGGATTTGCTAAAATCAAGACTAAGAGTCAGTAATTTTATACAAAGAAAAATTGTTTTTGTTAGTTTGTTATTTAATGTCCCTTTCGGTATTTCACTCATACTCGGCACTCAGGGCCATTGAGCATTGAGGGAATATTTTCGTCCCAACGCCCGGTAAGACACAGGTTTTCGGTTTGTACGGTCTCACCCGTAGAACTGTTTTCTTCGCCTCGCAGTAAATTTGAACCTGCGAGGTAAAGATTAACTCCTAACTTCGTGATTCTAGCCACTGCACCACGCTGACGACCCTAGCAGGAGGAAAAAGAATTAGCAAAGCACAGAAAAATAGCCACAAATCACTACTCATATCTTTGCTTGCTTAATCTGTGATGTAATAATTCAAGGTATAATAATCGATCCTTTACTCTTGAATACGCAAAAGGGTGCATGCAAGGAAGCTTATGCATCTTATGCACCTTGCGTCCCAAAGTGTCTGTGAATGTTCTTGATTATATAAAATATGAATGTGAAATTTATTAGAAATTGAAAATGATTTTTTTTGCGCCAGGATCGATGAATCCGGGGAGTATATTGTTTTTGTCATGTCTGTTTGTCTGTATATCTGTTTGTCTGTCTGTTATGCCCTCTTTACTGAATCATTTTATCTTTCAGTATGAGCACATGCATGCATACCTATAAGAAAACTTTGTTAAGGTCTGGATTTAGAAAAAAAAATTAGATAAGTAGTATTCTGGGCAGATCTTGTGGCAATCTAAGTAAACGAAAATTGTTTCATCTTAAGTTAAAGAGATTTAATGGTTGAATGGATTTTTCCTTGCTGCGTTATCTTACAGGTCCAGTACAGCTTTATGTTGACTTTTAGTGCGTTCATCATTTACAACCTAAATTTATTTCGCGTTAAAAAAAGTCAATTTTGGAATTTTATTTCAGCATATCTCGGAAAATAAAGGCAATATCAAAAATGCATTTCGGTTGTCTATATTTGAGTAGATGAGAATGGAAAGTAAAAATTCATGTCACATGGTTTAAAAGTATTTCATTGGCGTAAGTCGATTTCCTATCAAAGGAGCTCAATACCTTTATCCTTTCTTTGCATCCCAGATTTTTCGTAAAAAAATCTAAAGGCCTGTGACCTAGATAGACAGGCGAGCTCTGTTGTCCACGGGCGGTTATTGTAAACTAATTAAATAGTGCACAAAAATTATTCTTTGATTCTGTGGTATAGATATAACCATGACATACATATATTTACATGTACTTAGTCTACATCATGTGATCAATTAGGTATACTTAAGGGTTCTTAGATAATCTATTTAGAAAACTAAATATTAATTTAATATCACATATGTTTATTTTTGTAAAGTGTTTCGTTTTGTTTCCTCTTTTCATAAGTGATGCATTAATTATTTTTTAATTAAAAAAAAAAACAGGATATATCTATCTATATCACGAGGAAGCTCTTTCATTAATTCTTTGAAAATTCACAATTATAATTGGAAATGCTTCCTTAGCTTTAAAACAAACTCCGATTTTTTCATGTTTTAGCAATTCTAATGACCGTGTTGATAATAACATAATAATAAAAGACATACTAGTAGAAGATATATATTCTGTGATTCTACATTTTTTATCCTACGAGTTGAAATACATGATGTTATTATTTTTACCGTTTAAACAAGTCGAATTAAACACCACACGATGCAGACATTGTATTCATTTTTCCCTCCTTAATTTTATAAGCCAATCCCTTACAAAAAAAAAAAAATGAAAAAAACACGGTTAAAAAAGTATTTGTCTGAATCGAATTCTTTTTACGAGTTTATCTTTTTCTTCTGCACGATAAGTGTTCACCTGTTAAGTGGTGACATATTTGATGAACATCACTCATTTATCACTTAAGAGCTATTAGTGTTTTAATTTTAACAAAAATGCTCATTCATCTTAAACAATTAAAATGGTATAATGTCAGTAAGAATCGATCAGTACGGTTTAATGAATACTATTGAAATGAAATCTATTGTGTTGTAGCGACTTAAAACTGATGGTAAATTATTACCAAATTTTTGCTACACCTTTCATTTTTAATTTGCGAGACACTTATTTAGTATTTGTAAGCAAAGTAAAATTTTCACGAATTTTGGTAATGGTGGTGTATAATTTAATTGATTTCCAGTATAGATGATCCATCAACAGTAGTCTACACTAATAATTCAGGAAGCTTCACCTTCTGTAAAAAGTTGGGGGTTTGGGGAAAGTGGCTTTACTTCTTTATATCTACAAAAGGTACGCTTCATTGAAGAATATGAAGATGACGAACAGTATACAATATCAAAGTCCATAAAACAATACAAAATAGGAGCAGAGCAAACACGGACCTCTTAAACATTAGAGGTGGGATCAGGTGCCATGGAAGAGTGAGCATCCCCTGCTGACCGGTCACATCCGCCGTGTGCTCCTTGTCATGATCGGGAAATAACGGAAAAATCCGTCGTCAATTCAGTGTATAAATAATATGTAGTTAACAATTAGTATGAAAAACGTCAGTTAGCATTTGATTTAATGGTAAATTGTATTTGCTGACAAGGCCATTGTATCGAACAGAGAATTTAATTACTTTAACCGAGATTGACAATTTTTTTGTTTTATCAACTTGTTTTTCGATAATTTACCTCGTTTTAGAAATTGTTTATACGTAGAGCATACTCTTACGTATCGAATCATCTGAGATATATACACGCCGTATGCAGGTTATAAAAGTATATTGCTGAATAAGTCAGGGAAAGTTTACGATAAAAAAAGTTAAAGACCTCACTTTTATCATAGAGATTTGTTTTTTAATTACCATTAACGTCTTTTTCAAGTAAATATCCAAATATGGATCAGATGTGTCAGACTTTGCGGTATATTTTGTCTCAAGCTCACCAGGATATATCATATCGACATAGGAATGGAAATTACCATTGTGTATTGACAATACGTCGTCGATATATCTAAATGTTGACTTGAAGGCCACAGTAAGTGTTTTTTTTCTTTATACAATAGATTTTGCACAAAGTCTGCATCATATAAATATAAAAGGGAGTCTGTAATTACTTGGAGCACATTTGGTCCCAAGGTATGTAATCTAGCAGCTTTTTTAAAAGTTCACACAGAATCATTTTTCAAAACTATTATTACAAATTTTTTGAAATTAATTATTCCAATGTATATTTTGAACTTTTCACTTTTTCAAAAAGGCATATTTTTAATATCACGTACTTTGACGTCGTGGAATGAGGTGTTTCATTAGATATGCATTGAATATTTAATATAGGTCATCAATTTATATTTTTATTTTTGACTTTTTTCAACAAATTTTGCTGTTACATAATTATAAAAAATTCAAAATAAAAACTGCCTGCTGCCTGAAAATCACACGTTTTCACCAATATTTCAAAATTAAATTCAATTTTTATAACTTTTACTTATTACTTTAAAAGTATATTTTGCAACAGTCTTAATTAAAAACATCTCAAAAATACATTGCCATTAAGACTTTTAATACAAAAAATTATACTTTTTTAGTGCAAAAATTCACAGATAATTCTGCAAAATATGATTTATTCAAATTTAATATCTTACTTTAAACATACTTTTATAAAATGTTTATATTCATAGGTTTTTGAAATTTTAACTTTTTTACAAACTTTGATAAAAATTTAAGAAATGTAAGAGAAATAAATAAAATTTGCACTGTATTTTCGATTTTGAATAGCACACAAATTTCCAAAATATTTCAAAATAAAATCCTTACCACGACTTTTTCTAAACATAGTGTCATATATAAAGTGAAAATACACCAATATTTTAAATAAAAATAAGTTTATTTCAAAGTTTAATGACAACATTTAAAGAATATGTGTGTTTTTTAACATTCTTACAATTTCTTTATATAAAGAAGAAATGATTTGTTATCGTTCGCGGCGTAGTACTACACAGTGTGAGACAGAAAAATCTCACACTGCCGTCTCACACCGGACAAATATAACACTGGTGATTATGCGAGAAAATATTAATTATATTTCAGATTAACCAATGATTTTCTGTATTTCGAATAATAGACAGCTAAAAAATAATTTATTGAAAAGGAAATTTTGCATTCAAAAAGTGTTTCTTTTTACAAGCGTTTTTCAAAATGTTTTGGAGGCGGTTAAAAATAGCTTTGTTTTTTTAAAGCATTGTATTTATTTAGCTCAAAATCAACTATAGTCAGTAGCTCAGGATATAATTATAACTGTAATTCATTTTCCCAATTCTTTTGAATAGCGCTAAAGCTAGTGATACATGTAACTAAGAGGTTATAATTAACAGGATTAATGAATGAAATAAATTATTCTAATTTGATTTAAACACATCTGTTAATATTTAATTCAAGGGATAAACATCGTCTTTTGAATTCCTTTTCTTTGTTTACCGAAAAAAAATTACTTTTTATCAATTAATTATAGATTGCAATGGTGTAAAATTTCAGCCCTTGAAGAACGTTATCGTTCATTGAATTTTTTCTTTATTTTAAATTGATATTTGAAATTCTTAAAACAGATCTTATATCTACCAATTTAATATTACATACTACATAGCTGATGTTTGAAAACAATTTTTATTCCATAGAATATTCAAGATAAATTTTAAAAGTTTATAAAACTCACCAGTTTGTAATATTTCATTTTACATGTTAATGATTGATTCAAACATCTGTGCAAAAGTTGAACGCCCGGAGGAGTGATGGATATTTCAATGACCAACTATTTTCACGTTGTGAGACAAAATTATAGGAAGTTAATGTTTTATAAATTTTTAGTCACATATTAAACTTCATTAATTTCCATGCATGTCATCGTACATCAAGGAAATAACTGTAAATGGAATAAAATATTAGAATAAACAGTGACAGCCGCTTTTTTTAATAAAAATTGAACTCTTTAATTTACTTACCTTGTCAATGGTCATTTGCAAAACCATTTTGTTAAAAACATTCTGATTGTACACAAAAATATTCTGATGTTGACAAAAAGATGTTTGAGTTTCTGATTGACAATATCTAGGTTGTTTTTGGAGACCAGGCCTTCCAACAATCTACTGGAATTCCCATGGGTACCAATTGCGCTCCGTTATTAGCAGACCTATTTTTGTTATTTTCATATGAAGCAGAATTTGTGCAAAATGTTATGCATGAATGGATGAAACCACTTGCTATGGCCTTCAACTCCACATTTAGATATATCGACGACGTATTGTCAATTAACAATGGTGATTTCCATTTGTATATCGATACGATATATCCGGGTGAAATTGAGAAAAAAATACCACAGAGTCTGACATCTGTTTCATATTTGGATATTTTACTCGAAAAAGACGTTAATGGTAATCTAACAACCAAGCTCTCTGATAAACGTGATGGCTATATAACTTTTCTATCGTCAACTTCCCATACTTACATGTACAGTATATAGCAATATATATTCCTTACCTGCAAACGGAGTTTAAGTATGTCAGTTGACTTGATACGCAAAAGCATGCACTGCGTATCAACAATTTCTAAAACGAGGTAAATTATTGACAAACAAGTTGATGAAAGAGGAATATCAGCAATCTCGTTTAAAGCCATCATTTCGCAAGTTGTATGGTCGATACGATTGCCTTGTCTGCAAATACAATTTATCGTTTAGTCAAATACTGACTGACGTTTTTCATTTTTATTGTTAGTCCATTATTTATACACTGAATTGACGATGGATTTTCCCGTTATTTCCCGATCATGACAAGGAGCACGCGGCGGGTGTGACCGGTCGGCAGGCGATGCTCACTCCTCCATGGCACCTGATCCCACCGCTGATGTTTTGGAGGTTGATCCGTGTTTGTCTGCTCCTATTGTGTGTTGTTTTATGAACTAATTTGACATTGAATACTGTTCGTTATCTCCATATTTTTCACCTAGGTATCTAGGGCCTACAGTTAAAAAAGTGATTAAAAGAAACTTATATATTTAGATTATGTTATTTAATCTTTGCATATTAGTGTTCAGTATAACTATTGCAAGAGTAATAACCGTCTGAAAGCATATAAAAATTTAAAGCACGACTTTGTACTTTTCTTTTTCACCAACCTTGTATATTTTGTCGCACATCTGATAAGTACATCATTAGATATAAACTCTCATGCATGTAAATTTTGATGAGCCATTCTTCGGTTGTGAATACCATCTTTATTTCAGTTCTATATAGATCTACATACTGTCATGTTACATGTAATTTGAAAAGGGTATATGCACCAAAGCCAGGGATTCTCAAGGAAAAATGAACCTCTTTAACGATCTTGTGAATTTTACCTGATGTTCAGGGACAGCTCTTATTCGTACAAGTAGGACCATATGATTGAAAATAAAGTATTAAAAAAAATGTGAATTTCAAGGCCAAAGTGTTGGAGGTTCTAGTGTTAGGGTGCAGCTCTATTGATTATATAGTGAAAATGTATCAATTCTTTGAAAGTCTTCTCCTTTTTTTTTGGTATTATGTAAACTTTTTCAGGTAAGTAAAAAAAAAAGTCAAAAACGATGCTAACTGCCTCCTCCAAAATTGTGAATTTCAAGGCCAACGTGTTGGCGGTTCTGTTGTTAGGAAGGGTTCTATTAATTATATAGTAAATATTGTAAATTTGATATTTTATGGCCCTTGCCAATGATCTAAGTACATGTCAGCAAGGATTTTTCTTTCAGAAGTTTGAATTTTAAGACCCTTTGGTAAGGTGTACCGGAAAAGGGGGATTTTGTACTAAAAATGAATGTTTGCTTTGAAGTCTGCTTGTATTGTGCCGTCCAACAACCCAAAAAGCTTAAGATCTATAGCCTTTTCAAAGGTTAAACAAGTTAAAATCTGCAAAATTCCCGGATATTATCTCACATTTTTTTTAAAAAATCGTCCATTTTATTCTTGCATATGCAAAATGGATACTGACAATAGAGCGCGTCTAATACTTTTATAAAAGGAGGAGAAAATTGATTGAAAGACGCATTAAACTTTTCTAAGGCATAAAAAAAAAACCAATCTCCAATAAATAAAGACTTATCGTCAATCTATCTTTATAAAATGAAAAAAAAGTCTTAAGCGTTCGGGAGATAGGAACTTAGAAAAAATTCTTTCAATAATGACCAATCTATTTTTGTCTAAATGCCATCAAGGGTCTGCTTTGAAAGTGCATGATGTCATTAACTTGTACGAATGTGTGGATTTGTAGGCTCTATATACCTTTATTTTACAAAACTGATTTTCAAAGCTTGCAAAAGTTAACCTCTCCTTGTCGGAAATAGTAAGAATGGTTAGGTTGTTTTAAGTAATGAATGCATTGAAAAATTACGCTCGATTTCCAGCAGACAAATGTGGAATCGCAAAAGATTTGAATTTCATTGTAAGATAGATTAAATCGCAAAGTAAAGGAAGCATTTCGTCAAAGAATTAATATTCGTTGAATTGTAACAGACTTATCTATATATTCAAGAAAGACAACTTGCATGAAGAAAACGGGTGATTATCGACGACATATTTTCAATTAATAAATTGCGTCAGGTGATCCCCAGATTTGAACAATTCGGCGTGTACGAATTATTCATGCAGGCATGACAACGAGCACACGGCGGGTGTGACCGGTCGGCAGGGGATGCCCACTCCTCCCTGGCACCTGATCCCACCTCTGATGTTTCCCCCCCCCCCCCCATATGTTATCTCCATATCCTTCTTAAAAAAAAATCCTTTCATCGCAACCACTACAAAATCAGCGACATGAAGAAGTGAATTCTACAAATTAAACGCGACGAGAATGAAATACTGATATTTTCTGAACTTTTGAAATTATCCACAAATAAAATTTCAAAAATTAAGAAAAAGAACAATGTATGATCTTAATTCTTAATCTCCTCCCGAGACAAGATGTTTCACTACCAGATTAATAAAAACTGAAAAAAATAATTACAGTATTTGAAGAAAGAAATTAAAATTTAAAGCTTTGATGCAACTCAATCTGTAATGATTGGCCCTTTTTAACATTTAATTTAGAAATTAGTGATGAATTCTTGTTTTGAAAAACATGAAGACATTTTCTTGATGCCTTGAATATTTCTTTGTATTCGAAGGGAGAATTTGTGAAGAGATTATTTGATACCCACTGCGTCAACTTCAAGGAGAGCAGCGTTTGTTAACATTGGTTTGGCAATAATTTGATGTGTATGTGTTTGCTTTCATATGAAATCAATGAAGAAAATACATGCCAAAAATACAAAACAGGTGCAGATCAAAAACGGACCTCTAAAACATCAGAGTGGGATCAGGTGCCAAGGAGGGCTGAGCACCCCCTGCCTATCAGTAACACAAGCCCTGTGCTTCTTGTCATGATCGGGATCGGAAAATTCTGTCGACAATTCAGTGTGTAAATATTGGTCTAACAAGAAATCTGAAAAATGTCAGTCAGCATTTGACTTATTGATACATTTATTTTTTGCTGACAAGGTCATTGTATCGATCATAGAACTTACAAAATGATGACTTCAAACGAGACTGTTGATGTTCTTGTTTATTAACTTTTTTGTCAATAACTTACCTCATTTTAGAATTGTTCGTAGGTACAGCATGCTTTTGCGTAGAGAACCATGCGAGAGATTTAAAACAACATAGTAAAGTTTTTTTTTTCAAACCCAGAACTATGTCATTAAGGTTTACTCTAGGACGAATGTAAAATATATTTTTAGTCAGTCGGGTCGAGAATAATTTTCAAGTAAGTAAAGATTGATTGAAGATTGATTGATTGTTGTTTAAAGTACCTCTGGAGAATTATTTCACTCATATGGAGATGCCACTACTTGACGTTGGAGAGTTACAAATTTTGTCCTTTACTCGGCACTCAGAACCTTTGAGCAGTAAGGGATCTTTTTCTTTTTTCAGAATCTACTGCGACACGCGACACGGAACCTTGATTTAAATGGTTTCATCCGGAGGACAGTGGGATTACTGCATCACGCGGGCGACTATAGCTAGTTGGTGAGGAAAAGAAACGGAAATAAAAAATAAAACAAAAGAAAATATAAATATATACTATTTATTTCATTGGATCGGTTTTTATATGTTTTTAAAATCAACTTAATATTCAAATCATAGGTGATGCAAATTAGAAACGGTAGACACGTTCGTACAGGGACGGGAGGAGGGGTTGTTGATGGAGGATAAGTTTGTTGATCAGTGTACTTTTTCCTTTTTGATAGACCTATGCCATATTTTAAAAAAAATATCTATTAGTTTGTACTAACAGGTGTAAATAGATGGCGGAGATGGTGTTTATTGACAATCATCATTCCATCCTTGTATACAAATCACGTGCATTGCGGAAAAATAATAATTATCTCTCTTCCTGTCTCTCTCTCTTTACCTCTCTTTACAATAATAAAATGGATGGTTTCTGCATATGCATTGAAACATAATGATCAACATACGAGGTAAACATCACCACCCCATGCCTCCATCTCCTCACCAGAAACGCATACATACACTTCTACTTTGCTGAGCAATATACAAACGCCGTACATGCATATCTAGAGCTTTTATTGGACCCATCAATCTTTGGTTATTATGAATGTCAATGATTGGATAAACAATACAGAATTATTTATAAATCGACATGTCAATCAACGTTACGTGAATGTTTTATAAATATTCATTATGTCAGAAACAGAGTTAAGGAAAAGATATATTTTGATTGAGTAATGTCTCTGAAAGCCGTGACGTCTGTCGCATTGCTATAGTTCTGTCTGGCTTATTACATTCTGCGTTGTTCTTGACGCAAAATGTAATGATCCCAATTAAATACATTTTGCGTTGTTATTACATTTCGCGTTGTAACACAGTTTAAAAAAAAGGTCTGGATGCTTACTTCTCCTAGGCACCTAATCCCACCTCTGGAATTTCCAATGGTCCGTTTTTTGTTACTAACATCTTCTCAGATTTGTATTTTTAAAGATCTTTTATATCAATAACAGTTCGTTATTTTCATCCTTTTCACAAAAGCAAACCAAAATAGATTTTTAGAGTGAATTACTCACTAATGACGTCATAGAAATGTTATAATTCCTAGATAAAAATCCCAAGGTACTGATCAGAAACAATTTTATCTTTCAGTCTAAGCACTTTCCCATCAATTAAAATTTTGTCGATTTTGACTATGTCATGTTATGCAGTCATTAAAATTACAAAAAAACCAAAAGCATTTGGAGGATACAATTCAGAATATATTAAGCATATCTATCCATGGCTCACCCTTATGACCTCCAACATGCTATATATTAATTATTTGCTTTTTTCTGTTCTTAAGTATTACATGGACGTGACGTCCTGGTTTCAAGTAGGAGAGGAAGACTGAAGACAGAATTTACAAACAAAAAATCAAATACTGTACAATATCGAGTCTGTAGAACATAACTTGTATTGTTTTTTCTTTTGTAACCTTTATTCATTGCAAAGAATTTCAGGAGATCCCGTGAGAAGGTGCGGTACGAATGAAAAGGATTTATTAACATATCGCTAAAGTGAAATAATTGTAAGTTTTTTTACACACACAAAAAGATGTCTTTTATTACGAAATGAAGTTGTCTATCGGTCACGTATACTATACTGAAACGCAAAAGAAACGCAAGACCCAACTTTAGGGGGAAACAATTATGTAAAGTAAAGAACTTTGTATCTTAAAATTATGGATATCTTCAATTTGGTAAACATCGGAAATTTAACGTTTGAACGATTTTCATACAATAACCGGAAGTCGTTTGAGTCTGCTTAACAGAAATAAAAAATTGCATGTTTAACCAAACATTTTGTAATATTATAGAGTTTTAAAGGTTTGTACTGTTCATCTTCAGTAATGCAGCAATATTGAAAAAAAAAAAATAAAATCCCCTTTCGTTTCCCGTAACGATGCTAAGGCTTCTTGAAAATGGCTTAAGTACGCATTTCCATTGCTCTAGATGGAAAATCTCAAAGTAAAGGTGATGGAAAGTTGATGATGCAAAAATACACTACATTACGCCTCAAAGGGGTGTTACGTATCATATGCAGAAATGATAGTCCTTGAACCGGAAGTCCAAGGGTTACTACAATGCGCTAAGTTAGAGAAAATTCGACCTAATCATCTGAAAAACAAGCTAAGCATTTAAGAATGACAAAGAATAATTCCTTCGCACAAATCTCGATATTGATTAACCTACTGTATCGTAGAAATTAAGCTGCAATTGTTGTTTAGGGCAGCCTTGCACGTTGTAATTGAATGGCTAGGAAGGGGGGGGGGTGTTTAAACAGTCATATGTCCCTTAGTAAAGTTAAAAGATAGACATTTAACATTTTTATCAAATATCTGATGTTCTGAAAAATGAGTTTAGCCTTACTGTATTCCTTTTAGAAAATGCTTATGGTTACCCATGGCACGTAGATCATAAATACAATGAAAACTTCCACTCCGACACTTGATTAATCCGACACACTGTGGATTATTTTTTTTTCCATTTTACTATTTTCTATGTTTTAAAGATGCAATGCGACACCCTGTCTATTCCTACACAAAATTCGTCTTCCAATGCATGTCGGATTATACCAGTTTCACTGCACTTGTCATTTGGCATTGAAAAAGAGGCTGTAGTGTAAGAAAAGAGTGGATTACGGAACATTCTTTACGGTCTTCGTTATAATATTTCACATTTCATTCTGCAGGTTTCTAGAAAAAAAAAGTCTGGGAACTAGTGCTAATTGTAACGGGAACCGTTACAGATGTTCCCCAAACGCTCCCCAACTCCATTTTGGTGCCATATTCCCTATAAGTTTCATTAAATAAGACAAACTCTATGCATTTGAGACTTTAACAACGTTTACCCAGAAGTGTACCAATTTCATTCAAATTTTAGCATTTTAATTCCACTTGTTCCATGTGCGTGCGTGCGTGCATGTCCATGATGGCCATACCTTCTTGTAGGAGTCCTTATATCTATCTATGTTCTAAATCCCATCCTGTTTGGTTGAAAAACAAGGGAGTTATAGCCATTAAGTTTCAGCCAATCAGAGTGCAGCACACGTGCATGTGCGTGATTTCATGAATTTTTTTCTATTTCATATTGTAAGATATCCTAATGCATTTCTATGTTTTAAATTTCAAAGCATTTCGTCAAAAAACAAAGGAGATATAGCCATTTAAAGTTTCAGCCAACCAGATTGCAGCACGTGCACATGCACATGCTTTCATGAAAATTTTGATATATCATGCTGTAGATCTTCATAATGTAGGACTATGTTCAAAATTTCAAAGGATTATGACAAAAAACAAGAAAGATATTGAGACTTTAGTTTCAGCCAATCAGAGCGAAGTGCATGTGCATGCGCGTGAGATCTTGCTATTTTGACCATGCCGTCTTTTTTATACTACTAATGTATCCTTACATTATGAGTTTCAAAAAAATTCATCAAGAAATAGAAATGTTACGGCTTCATCAATTATATTGGTTATTTCACATGTTGCACGTGCGCGCTTTTTCCAGCACACGTGCATGTACGTGCTTTCATGAAAAGTCTTATATATCATGCTGTAGATCTTCATAATGTGTGACTAAGTTCAAAATTTCAAAGGATTATGACTTAAAACAAGCAAGATATTGAGACTTTAGTTTCAGCCAATCAGAGCGAAGCGCACGTGCATGCGCGTGAGATCTTGCTATTCTGACCATGTCATCTTGTCTATACTACTAATATATCCTTACATTATGAGTTTTAAGACTTTTCATCAAAAAATAGAAAAGTTACGGCAATATCCATTATATTGGTCATTTCAAGTGCTGCACGTGCGCGCTCTTGCAAGCACGTGCGCGCAAAATGACCTTCGTTCGGCAACTCTACATAACATGCCTACTAACCCTAAAAAGGTTTCACCTAAGTCAGATGTGTTGTTTACAAGATCACTCGTGGACAAGATTTTCCCAGGAAGAAGAAAAATAATAAGAACTAGAGCAAAGCTCGTTGCAAAGCAACAAGTAGGTCTTCCGTCCGGTTTTGACCGGAAGTGACGGAACAAAAGAAAGCAATGAGCTAAGTAGTCTCCAGTGACTTTATAATTTCAATTTTGCATCAAAACCTTCAAAATAAGCCATTTTTTGCAACTTCCGGTTTGACCGGAAGTGACGACGACGCACGGAAAAATTACTTTTTATGCTTCCAGAGACATATGTAACCCAAAAACTTGTCAAGAACGGCAAAAAAATGTGTTTTTCGACTACTTCCGGTTTGACCGGAAGTGACGACGCCGGACATATTTTGACGACGCCATTAGATTAAGCTTGTCATTTTGAACAACTTTGCTTCTTTGACGTATTACAAATTCTAAATACTTTTGGAGATATAAGGGAAAAACGTTCGGCCCCTCTTGGCCCCTGAATTACGGGGCCAGCCCTTTTTTCGAGGTATCATTTGAAAGATCTTCGAATTCTTTACTTTTTTTGTTCTACATGTTTTTACAAAATATTTCTAGGTAAAAAGTTATCGTAGAAAAAGTGTTAAAAATTTTGAAATTCTTGATAGGACTATTTTTGGGCCATAGCGAGCGTCGGCGCTTCGTACTTCCGGTGGTTGTGATATACGAAATTCACTTCTCCAAAGGTTGCTCTAGCATCACTGAAAATTTCATGCTTCTGCGTTGAGTTGTTTTTCAGAAAACTGCCGGACAAAGTGACCCTCTGAAAATCACTAAAACGCGGAAATCTCAAAACCGGAAGTGACGTCATCAAAACACAAAAAAATAGTTCTAGTTTTTTTCATGCTCTATCAGTCCTGAAAGTTTCATGAAAATCGAGCGAGCCGTTTTTGAGAATTCGCGTGCACAAAATCGGTAAGAAAAAAAACAATAATAATAATAATAATAATAAAAATAGTGGAAAAGAAACCTAAGAATAACAGTAAGGTCTTCCGCTGAAGACGGAAGACCTTAATAACTAGAGCAAAGCTCGTTGCAAAGCAACGAGTAGGTCTTCCGTCCTATTCGACCGGAAGTAGCTTTCATTTTTAACAAAAATGAGAAATAACGCCAAAAAATGGGTTGAATCATCTAAAACTATGTTAATTAATGCAAAAATAAGCCATTTTTGCTACTTCCGGTTTGACCGGAAGTGACGACGACGGACGGAAAATTAATTTTTATGCTCCCAGAGACATATGTTACCCAAAAACTTCCCAAGCTCGGCAAAAATACGCGTTTTCCGACCACTTCCGGTTTTGCCGGAAGTGACGACGCCGGACGTATTTTGAAGACGCCAAAATATTAAGCTTAACATTTTGGACAACTTTGCTTCTTTGATGTATTACAAATTCTCGATACGTTTTGAGATATAAAGAAAAAACTTTCGGCCCATCTAGGCCCTTAATTTTAGGGGCCAGCCCTTTTTACAAGATATCATTTGAAAGATCTTGGAATTCTACACTTCTTTTGTTCTATATGTTTTAACAAAATATTTCCAGGTAAAAAGCTATCGTAGAAAAGATGTTAAAAATTTTGAAATTCGCGATAGGTCTATTTTCGGGCCATAGCGAGCGTCGGCGCTTCGTACTTCCGGTAGTTGTGATATACAAAAGGCACTTCTCCAAAGTTTGCTCTAGCATCCCTCAAAAATTCACACTTCTATCTTCAATGATTTTTGAGAACATTGCCGGACAAAGTGACCCTCTAAAAATGACAAAATCGCAGAAATCTCCGAACCGGAAGTGACGTCATCAAAACAAAAAAATATATATCTAGATTTTTTGATGTTCTATCATTCCTGAAAGTTTCATGAAAATCGATCAAGGCGTTTTCGAGAACTCGCGTGCACAAAATATGTAAGAAAAAAAAAATAAAAACTGTGGAAAAGAAACCTAAGAATAACAGAAAGGTCTTCCGCTGAAGACGGAAGACCTTAATAACTAGGGCTAATTGTAACGGGGACCGTTACAGATGTTCCCCAAACGCTCCCCAGCTCCCTTTTGGTGCCATATTTCCTTAACCTCTATTAAATAAGACATACTTTGTGCAATATAGATTTAAACAACGTTTTCGCAGAAGACTACAAAATATATTTAAATTTAAGCATTGCATGCGAGCTCACGTGAATGCATGTGGGTAATGATCATATCATCTTTTCTACACTATGTATATATATTCAAATAGACTTAATATCAAAGCATTAAATCCAGAAGTATTAAAAATACACTTATTCAAGCATATTTTTAATTTTACTCATTTCACGTGCACGCACGTGCAAGCATGTGCATGATGATACCTTCTTGTAGGGGTCCATTATGTCTATCAATATTCTAAATACCATCCTATTTCGTTGAAAACCAAGGGAGTTATAACCATTTAAAGTTTAAGCCAATCAGAGTTCAGCGCACGTGCATGCGTGTGATTTAATGACAATTGTTATATATCATATTGTAGCACATCCTATTGTATGCTTATGTTTTAAATTTCGTAGCATTTCGTAAAAAAACGGAAAAGATATTGAGATTTTTGTTTCAGCCAATCAGAGCGAAGAACACGTGCACGCACGTGCATGAAGACCATACCATCTTGTTGGAGTCTATTATGTCTGTCTATGTTCTAAATCCCATCCTGTTTGGTTGAAAAACAAGGGAGTTATAGCCATTTAAAGTTTAAGCAAATCAGATTGCAGCGCACGTGCATGCGCATGTTTTCACGACAACTGTTATATATCATATTGTAGGACATCCTTATGCATGACTATGTTTAAAATTTCAAAGCATTTCGTCAAAAATTAAAAAAGAAATTGCGACTTTTGTTTCAGCCAATCACAGCAAAGCACACGTGCACGCACGTGCATGCATGCGCATGACGACTACACCTCCTTGTAGGAGTTTTATGTCTGTCTATGTTCTAAATCCCATACTGTTTGGTTGAAAAACAAAGGAGTTATAGCCATTTAAAGTTTAAGCCAATCAGATTGCAGTGCACGTGCATGCGCGTGTTTACATGACAATTGTTATATATCATATTGTAGTACATCCTAAAGTATGCCTATGTTTTAAATTTCATAGCATTTCGTCAAGAAATAGAAAAGATATTGTGCTTTTTTGTTTCAGCCAATCAGAGCGAAGCGCACGTGCATGCGCGTGAGTTCGTGCTAATTTGACAGTGTCACATTATCTACAGTATTAATATATCTTTATATGATGAGTTTCAAATCATTTCATCAAAAAATGTAAAAGTAATAGCTATATTAAGTATATCAGTCAATTCACTAATTTCACGCGCACGCACGTGCAGGCGTATGCGCGCAAAATGACCTTCGTTCCGCACACCTACACTACACACCTATTAACCCTAAAAAGGTTTTAGCTCAGTTGGGTGAAGAGTTTCTGAGAACACTCGCGGACAAAAAAAGTACCGGAGAAGAAATAAGAAAAATAATAATAACTAGAAACGATCTCGTTGCGAGCAACGAGAGGTCTTCCGTCTGATTCTGGAAAAAAACTCGTAAAGTCGAGCTGAGAATTGATTAAACATTTTGGTCACAAATTGAATCCAGGTCGCCAGCGTGAAAATCCAATTCGCTTTTTTCCCCTTTTATCCCCAACGCGCTAACCATTACGCTATTGGGATTACTGCTCTTAATGTACTTGTGTATACTTTTGCTACAGTACACCTGTCTAAGAATTATAAAAGACGGGCCTTTATTCATAATTTCGCGCCAAACGCCACGTCAAATCTTCGCGCCTTTTCTTTGGACTGATCTATTAAAAAGGTGTGATAGCTTCAATGAAATTAAGAAAAAAAGAACGTTCTCATAGCCTACATTTCGAGGTTTAGAAAATATATTTAACACATTGTACACATTCTGTAGAAAAGTAACACAAAAGCAGTGAAATGACTATAATTTATTTTTTTTTTATTTCCCGTCTCAGAAGTGAACTATGCCGATTAGTTACACTTTCATAAAAAGGTTGAAATGTTTCGCCGAAAAACATGCCTGCCTCGCTCTACGACAGTCAAGGAATCAGATACCATTTATGTTCAATAACTTGATTCAGATCTTTGAGAAAAGAATGTTAATATAAACTCCATTAGACGATCATATTAAAATGGTTTTCTTATTTTTGTCTTTTCTATTCGTTTAATATCAAACAAGTGTGCATGGGAAAAACAGTGGTTATACGTTTTATACTTACTATATACATGCATCGATATTGTTTCTTGAAAAACTATAACTTATAACTATGATTTAAGATCTGTTTTTCCGTCTTGCAAAACAAATGATAATAGGTATCTCTCATTTGCACATTTAGTCTTTTCTTTTTCTATTTTGAGAACCAACCAAAACCAGTTACAGAAGACGTTTGAGAATACCCTGGAATAAATCTTTAGTTTGACACAAAATTGTAACGTAATTTACGTGATCTATTAACGCGCAAACCATTAAGCTACTGCTCTAAATATACTTGTGTATACATTTGCAACAGTACACCTGTCTAAGAATTATAATAGGCGGGCCACTATTGATAATTTCGTGCCAACACCACGAGTAAATATTCGCGTCTTTTCTTTGGACTGATCTATTAAATAGGTGTGATAGCTTCAATGAAATTAAATAAATAAAACGTTCTTATCGCCTTTATTTTATTTCGACGTTAAGAAGGTATATTTAACACATTGTACATATTACATATCGTATCTAGCCCAGTTAAACGGAAATTAAGTTTTAAGATTGACACGTAATTACAACGTACTACTACGTGAAAGTCCAAGTAGTTTTCTACATTTCATGTATCCTTATGTAAGAATGGTTTAATCAAACGCTCAGCTGCCTCCACAAACCCCTACTCGCGAAATGGCGGAGTTGACAGAGGCAGACGCCATCTTGGACCCGCTTCAGATTTTCAAATATTAATATCTAGAGTTCAGATTAACCAATATTCAAACAACTTATACAGTAAACATCAATCAAAGGGTGTCTATTATCATTCCAAAAATAAATAAAAAATATTTAAAAACAAAAAAGTTGGAAAATCCGATTTTTTCATTTCGCTTCTCCTAACGACAGGAAGAACTGACGACGAACGAAAGGTCGCGTCCTGGATGGTAAATATCACGATCTATAATCCCTGAAAGTTTCATGTTGATATCTTTTACCGTTTTTGAGTTTAATCGTGGACAAAATGTCATTTTATTTTCAGAAAATGTCCCGTAACTTGGCACCAGAAGCGAATTTTCAAAAAATCTCTCGGAAAAAATAATTCAGATAATAACACATAATTTCTGTAAATTTCATGAAAATTCACCCAGTAGTCTTCGAGAAATCGCGTGCACAAAATTTGGTGTACGGAAAAATAATAATAATAATAATAATAATAATAAGAAACAATAGAATCACTATAAGGTCTTCCGTGAAGACGGAAGACCTTAATAATAATAATAATAACTAGTGCTAATTGTAACGGGGACCGTTACAGATGTTCCCCAAATGCTCCCCAACTCCATTTTATAGTCATATTCCCTGTAAGCGTAATTAAATAAGAAAACTCTATATTTGAGACTTGAACAACGCTTACCCAAAAGTGTACTATGTTCATTCAAATTTTATCATTGCACACTTGCACAAGTGAATGCATGTGCGTAATGACCATATCATATTGTCTACACAATCTATATATTTTGATATGCTAAATATTAAAGTATTTAATCCAAAAGTAAAAAAAAAAAACGCTCATTCAAGTGTATCTTTTATTTTACCCATTTCACGTGCACGCACGTGCATACATGAGCATGGTGACCATACCTTCTTGTAGAAGTCCATTACATCTATCTATGTTCTAAATCTCATCCCGTTAGGTTGAAAACCAAGGGAGTTATAGCTGTTTAAAGTTTCAGCCAATCAGATTGCAGTGCACGTACACGCACGTGTATGCATGTGCATTGTGACCATACCTTCTTGTAGAAGTCCATTATATATATCTATGTTCCAAATCCCATCCTGTTTGGTTGAAAACCAAGGGAGTTATAGCTTTTTAAAGTTTTAGCCAATCAGATTGCAGCGCACGTGCATACACGTGTTTTCATGATAATTGCTATATATCATGTTGTAGGATATCGTAATACATGGCTATGTTCAAAATTTCAAAGGATTTCGTCGAAAAACAAGAATGATTTTGAGACTTCAGTTTCAGCCAATCAGAGCTAAGCGCACGTGCATGCGCGTGAGATCTTGCTATTTTGACCATGTCGTCTTGTCTATACTACTAATATATCCTTATATTATGAGTTTCAAAGCATTTCATCAAAAAATAGAAAAGTTAAGGCAATATACATTATATTGGCCATTTAACGTGTTGCACGTGCTCGCTCTTGCAAGCAAAATGACCTTCGTTCGGCAAATCTACATAACATCCCTACTGACCCTAAAAAGGTTTTACCTAAGTCGGATGTGTAGTTTACAAGATCACTCGCGGACAAAATTTTCCCAGGAAGAAAAATAATAAGAATAATAATAATAAGAAACAGAGTAAAAACAATATGTTCCCCAACTTCGTTTGGGGAACATAATCATAATAAGAAACCGAGTAAAATCAATATGTTCCCAAACTCCGTTTGGGGAACATAATAATAAGAAACAGAGTAAAAACAATATGTTCCCCAACTTCGTTTGGGGAACATAATTACAAGACAAACAATCTATGATACTGGTGAATCCAATGATAGAGTAATATGTCAAAATATTATTGTTTTGTAGTATTTTCTTGCAGACTTTTGAAATTCATGTTGGATTGTGTTTAATGTTTTAAAATTTTCTATAAACTCTTGAAAAATTACTTTTGGACTCCATTAAATCCTAAATTTTAACCTGGAATCATTATTATAATACACCGTAATCATCACATGGTGGGGAATCCTGGTAATTTATTTGTGATTTCGGACTAAACTTGGGGATCTTTTACGTAGGAAGTATTTAGGAACAAATGTGCGATTTTTTTATGTTGACATACACTTCTGTTTATTTATGTTTCGCATCATCTTAAATAATATGGTGACCTATACATTTTTTGCAATAATTGGAAAGTTTAATGTATATTAAATGAAAATAAATGCAGTTTAGGTACTTTGAACCTATTAAATTGTAAGGGTGGAATCACCTTAATTGCAAAATAACTGGCTCGGACAAGTGTCTCAATCCATCGTTTCCATCCATCCCTTTCGGGCGACCGAAATTCCTCCAACTTTTTATCATCAATCCTCGGATGTGTTTCTTGTGTCTTCTTGTGTCTTTTCAGCAATAATTATTAATTTTCACAAATGAAAATATTCCCAGACAAGAATCTGTTCACTATAACTGATCACAAGTAGCCTTTAACAAAATCTTTCCTTCGAAATAGAATTCTTAGCCTGACGAATTCGAAGCGTACCGTCTTTCAAGCCGATTTACACCTTGCGTACTTTTGACAGAAATCTACGGCGACCAGTTAGTGCAATATTTATATCCGAATGTATTTAATTTAATATACTTGTCCATCTCAAATGTATATATAAGTAATGAATAACAAGTTTATAAACTTCAATGGAAATTGAAGTGGGTTGGTATGTGATCAAATCTTCTGAGAAGGCCTTCAGCAGGAATTAAGCAAAAATTGTGGCATAAATCATGTCACATGTCAGTTTTTTATTGGTTTTTTATATTCATTTCTTTCTCTAACTAAGGATGTTTTATTCCGACTGGGTTATACCTTATGCAATTCTATTGTAACTGAACATTGTACTATGTTTATTTGAAAGTAGTATGACTCATTCTAACCGAGGATATGTTATTCCAAACAGAGTATACTTTGAACAAAAAAAAATTAATTTTGTTGAATACAAAAGAAAAAAAAACTTCACTGTTAATATAATAATAACCATGGCATGTATAAGTGAATACATGTGCCGCAAACCATGTACAGTGTGTAATATTCAGAATGCATGTATTTGAGCGAAAAGAAATTTTTTGTGTGTTTCATTTACTGCCCACTTAAAATAAAATAACTAAGCCAAATATCTTTCAGTCAGAATTTTTGGTCATTTTTGTAGGTTTGGTGTGTGTGTTATGCTAACATGCAATTTGTCTTTATCTTGTTTGATTGTTAACATTGAATGTCAATTTTTATGTATATATTAAAAATTGTTTTATTTGACCTTTAGAAAAATCACTTCTGCACGTGTTTGTAATTTCTCAAACTTGACATCTCTCTCCGTTCCAGGGTATCAATGTTATTAGCTCATAATTTTCAGATTGACTTATGGTTAGTTCTTAGACTGATGTTTCTTTGAATTTGTTATGCTCACTCAGTTTGTTTCCTGTTTTATAAATTAATGTCATTGAGTTTTCCGTCAATATTACTACTGTCTTGTAAAATGAAACTTGTTTCATTGGTTCGTTTATGAAAAGTGGAAATGCGTAAATTTGTCTGTAATTCACTCTAACTTTTGCAAATTTTGTGTTAAAATGTAGTTATTGTACAATTTGGACTTGAATAAATTCTAGATTGAAACAAGGAATTATCATTAAAAAAACATATTACTAAGCAAACTTATTAAAAACTGTAGTAAAAAAGGTAACCATGTCTCAGGAATTTAATGTTTTAAAAACATCAAATCAGATTTGGGGATTAAATGATGAAACAATATACAATTATTAACTTTTGATAAGGTCTTCTCGTGATTATACAGACCTGGTCAGGTATTGGTTGACCGAGGCCGAAGGCCGAGGATAACCAATACCTGACCAGGTCTGTATAGTACAATTTATCATTCAAAAGTCAATCAACCGTTTTATTAAATGATGAGGAATTTTAAAACACTGCTGACTCTTTCATTCTTGTCTCCATCAAATATAAACATCCATAATGTAAAGTGTAATTACACTTTTTACATGTTGATATACTTCAACAGCTAACAAATATTAGTTAAAAAGTTAAAAACAATATAAATAAACAATAAATACTCAACCATTTACTTTTTAAAGTTCGTAATCTCCTTGGTAATGGCGTCTGACATGTTTACATTCACAAAAGACCTGTCAAGACCTGTTCCAAATTTGACCTCCTTTGTATGCGAGCGGATCTAACATCTAATTTTTACTAGATTGTCATTGAATCAAATGCTGACTGACGTTTTTCATGCTAATTGTTGGTCCATTGTTTGTACACTGAGTTGAGGACGGATCTTTCCGTTGTTTCCCGGTAGTGACAAGAAGCACACGGTGGGTGTGACAGGTCGGCAAAGGATGCCCACTCCCCCATGGCGCCTGGTCCCACCTCTGATGTTTTGGAGGTCTGTGCATGCTCTGCTCCTGTTTTATATTGTTAATGGAATATTGATCTTGAATACTGTTTGTCATCTCAATATTTTTCATATGTAAACAAGATATGTTTGTGATGCACTATGCACCCAACGGCAGCAAAGTTCGAAAAAAAAGCTATTTTTAGCATATAGGTCACAGACAAGATGAGAAGGCCATTCACCTTGGTTTCATTTGAAAAAAATATGTTTAGTGTAGCATGCATACCAAATATGAAATCTCTATCTTTCATGGTACAAAAGTTTGGTGAAGGCTAAAAAAAGGAATTTTTAGCATAAAGGTCACAGTCAAGGTCTCAAGGTCATGACCTTAAAATCATTTGAAAGAACTTAATTACTAGAGTATGCATACCAAACATGAAGTCTCTATCTTTCAAGGTTCAAAAGTTATGGCGATGGTTAGCAGAACACAGGTTATTTTTAGCATATAGGCCACAATTAAGGTCACAATGTCATTGACTTTGGATTCATTTGAAAGAGCTTTACTAGTGGAGTATGCACACTAAATATGAAGTCTTTATCTTTCATGTTTCAAAAACCATGGCGAAAGTTAAAGTTTGCAGACAAACAGACGGTCAGACAGACAGACAGGACAAAAGCAATATAAACCACGGATTTATCGATCAGAGCGCATAAAAATGACACTGATCACCTCAATGATACAAAAAAATTATACATATATGCCTGTATATTCACCAGAACGTACTGATCTATAAATCTTCTTCAATTAAAAAAAAATAATCAAGGATTATTATTTGCGGTTCTCACAACCGCAATACAGTTTTTATTAGCAATATGCGTAGCTCTTGTACATGTTCATATATTTACAAGCTAACAAATTATCTAATCACTGTTTAAAAGCAAAATATGATGAACTCAAGACTATTCCATAATATACAATTATGGACTGTTTAGAAGGGAGACATCTCCAAATATTAGGCATGAGTAGGGTTGTTACCCATGTTCCCTTGCACCCGAGGGTGACAACCCTACTCAGACCTAATAATTGGTGATGTCTCCCTTCTGAGCACTCCAAAAAAGTTTTATTATCCTGAAGAACCTAAATTATCAATTAAAAAGAGTAAAAATAATTATCAAATTCTTGTGTTCTCCTACTTTGCGCTGATTCCATTCTTTCAAGATATGTCAACAGACAACTTTGACGGCATCATTTAAATTTATTGTTTACAGATCCCGTATATATTTACATGTAGCAATCAATGTACATGCATAATTATAAATAAGAGTTATCTCGCTTAAACCCTTGTATTTTCGTTCAAAAGGCGAAAACACAGTTGTAACCCTGCATGATCGCTTGCGCTATTGTATTGTCATATGAAGTGTAACAACAGTTGTCACCCTGCGCGTGAGGGTAACATCACAAATTGTCACACCTTACGTGACATTCTCTAAACCAATCAGATTGACTGTATAATTCTTAAGGATAATAACACAGTGTATATGAGCAATACTATGAACATATATATTGAGAGTTTATGCATACAATATTGAAGAGCAAAAAATATAATGAGTTCAAGTGGAAATCCTACTCATACTCATACTTCCATTTCTAAGGAAAAAAAATTATAAAATAATATTTCAGCTTTGAACATTTTCAATATTCCGCAAAATGCCAAAATAAATTTTAACTATCTTATATATTGGATTCTGAAACTTAATAAGAATCCTTAGAAACAAAGATACATGGTGTCCTCCAGTAAATGTTCAACCAAGCTCCGCACTTAGATATTGACAGTAGGGAAGGAAAAACGTCAAGAGTACTGTGCAACTACATGCATATATTATATTCAAGAAGTGGAGTGAATTAGATGTGGATAATAAAAATTTCAAAGAACTTTTGGACAATTTGAAATCACAAAATTTCACCAAAATCAACAGCTTCAAAACTTACGACTTTTCAACTTGATACACAACCATTCCTCACAATCAATTAAAATCCAGGCTTTTTGATCTCAAAAAGCTTTTTTCAATAAGAATGGAACTCGTAAATTTACTAACCTTGTCATTTGCAAAATTATTTTGTTCAGAAAGATTCTGATTGCACACACAAGTACTCTGAAGTTGACATGAAGAAGATGCTTGAGTTTCTGATTGACAATGTCTATGTTGTTTTTGGAGACCAGATCTTCCAACAATCTATTGAAATTCCTATTAAAAAATAATTGCGCTCCGTTATTAGCAGACCTATTTTTGTATTCATACATGTATGAAGCAGAATTTATGCAAAGTCTTATGCGTGAAAAGAAGAAAACACTTGCTATGGCCTTCAATTCGACCTTCAGATATATCAACGACGTATTGACAATTAACAATGGTAATTTTCATTCCTACGTCGATACGATATATCTTGGAGAGCTCGAGATGAAAGATACCACTGAGTCTGACACTTCTGTTTTATATTTGGATATTTTACTTGAAATGCCGTTAATGGTAACCTAACAACTAAGTTATATGATAAACATGACGACTTTAACTTTTCTATTGTCAACTTTACCTTACGTATGCAGCAATAAAGCTTCATCACCTGCATACGGAGTGTATAAATCTAAATGATTCGATACGCAAGAGCATGCTCTACGTATGAAGAATTTCTAAAAGAAAGGTTAATTATTGGCAAGCAAACTGAAGTAACAAGAATTTCAACAGTCTCGTTTAAAGTCATCATTTCGTAAATTCTGTGGTCGATACAATGACCTTGTCAGCAAATACAATTTATCACTGAGTCAAATGCTGACTGACGTTTTACCAATTGTTAGACCGTTCTTGATACACTGAATTGACGACCTATTTTTCCGTTATTTCATGATCATGACGATAAGTACACGGTGGGTGTGACCGGTCAGCAGGGGATGCTCACTCCTCTATGGCACCTGATCCCGCCTTTTGGTGTTTCCGAGGTCCGTGTTTGTTCTTCTCCTATTTTGTATTGTTTTATGGACTTTGATATTGAATACTGTTCGTTATCTCCATATCCTTCTTCAAGACTATAAAACAGTTTATAAAAATAGCCCTTTGCTCGTTTAACGAACATTAGTTCATAGTAAATGAATCACGATCTTAATTCTTCTAAATGACAGACACATAGAGACTATGAATTCTTGATGTGCTCTTTTACTCCTTTTCTTAGACCAAAAATTCTTACAATTGAAAATGACTGTTAACTCAGATACAAGTAATTCATAATAAAGCAGCATTTACAATGGTCTTGAACAAGTCTCTGCTATTTTATCCCAGAAAACAATGTTTCCCTGGGGGTCATCAGGATATTCAATATAGGATCTACTTTCTACCAGAGCCAACATTGATAAAGGCAATGTTTTAGTAGAAACATGCCGATACATAATGAGAAACAGAACATCTTTACCACTCCGTGTATATATACTCTCCATTCGTGCCATATTGAATTCAAACATGCACCAGTAAGAGTTAAGAAAATTGTCTGATAGAACTATTATTGTTTTCCGGCTTTTAGTAATGGCTTCTGTGATATTGGCAGCGATTTCAGTACCCGGTCGAAAATCTCTTTTACTGAGGCACAGCTGCAGGCCTCTTAAATTCTCTAGCTGGGCAATTGACTCGTTCACAGCAAAGTCGCCATCCTCTTCAGCGTATGATATGAAAGCATCAAATGTAAACGTGTCTCTCTGCAATGGACTTGATAACCGGTATTTGTTTCTTGTCATGTAATATATATAGCGCAGTTTCCATCGGTAACGGTAAACCAAACCGGTGATGGTTATTACAACAAAGAAAATTATAAGGGAGGATACTAGGAATGTAACCAGCTGATAATTTGTGCAGTACACATCAAGAAATCCTACAGCACTTTGAAGTTCGATGCTAGTTCCATTATCAAGCGTGCATGTGATGTTTTGAAAATCTGATATGTATTTTCGGTTTTGGAAAGACCACTGTATAAACTGTTTTGATTCACATGTGCAAGCAAAGGGATTATACGCAAGAGAAATGGTCATAGAGGTTTTCCTTTTGAATAGTTCCGAAAACGAGATCATAGCCTTTCCATTTAGCTGTCGCAGTAAGTTCCCGGAAAGATCAATTTCTGTTAGGTTCCACATGTGGTGTACGTTTACATTCCATTCCGTCAAGAAATTTGATTTCAGTTTAATTCTATGAATATTTCGTAGGTTCTTGAAGATTTTTACTGGCAAGTTTTGAATTTGGTTGTCAGACAAATCTAACTCTTCAAGATGTACAAGATTTTTAAATGTTTCACCATCTGTGTCGTTTTCCAGGCTTTTCCCTAGAAAATTCTTATTCAGTTTTAGAACTCTCAATGCCTTTGTGTAATCGAAGAAGAATTTGGTCAATGACGGACAATGACATTCAGAAAGATCCCAATATTTTAACTGGTTTAATCCTTGAAGGGGACCAGTAAAGCTTGTTATTGGGTTTTGAGACATGTCAAGGTATGTAATATTATTGTCTGGATGGAATCGTGTTCCAAGAATAGATGTCGTAAAACCATTCCTCCTTAGAATGACCTTTCGTAAATTTCTTGGCAACGATATCTTAGGATCAAAATGTTGAATTGAAAAATTCTTCGACATTTTCTCAAATTTCAGAGAAAATTCGTCCATTGTATTCTTGCACATGCGTACTGGATTCTGACAATAGAACGCGTCCATTATTTCCACAAAGGGAGGGGAAATATACTGAAAAGATGCATCCACTTTTTCTAAGCTTAAGAAAAAATTAATCTCCAGTAAGTAAAGACCTATAGTCAGTCTATTTTTGACAAACGAAATAGTTTTTAGAGAAGGGGGGAAGAACTTAATCACATTCATTTCTACAAGAGCCAATCTGTTGTTCTCTAAAAAGAGCTCTTCAAGGCTTGTGTTTTTAAAGTGTATGATGTCACTGACCTGTAACATAGTTCCTATTCCAAACGTGCAGTGGATTTTGTTGGCTTTGAGCACCTTAATTTTAGAAAACTGTAAACTACGAGAAAGATTTTCAAAACCTGCAAAAGTAAGCCTTTCGTTGTAGGAAATATTCAAAATGGTAAGATTTCTTTGTGTAATGAATGCATCATTTGAAAATGAAGTCACTTTACAAGCAGACACGTCAATGATTTCCAAGTGTGGCATATTTACGAGGAAACTCTTTGTCATTGCTCCTATAGAGCAGAAACCCGTCACACCTGATACGTCCAGTTCTCTCAAAGAAGTCAAGAACCGAAACGGCCGTCCAAATTGTGAGGGAGATACGATATCAATTCTAAGAATCTGAATTGAGGAGAGATACCTCCAGATTCTCTGTGGAAATTTATGGATTCCATTACTTGTACAGTTCTTGATATTAAGTTCACGTAAAGCTTTTAATTCTCGAAAGACTCTTGACCGATAAACACTTTCGTCAAGGTCAAGGTTATTTCCTTCTAAAATCAATGTTTTTAACCGTGTTAAATTTGCGAACGCACCATCCGAAAAATTTTGAATTTTGTTGTAAGATAGATCAAGTTTGTAAAGTGAAGGACTGAAGGATGTTGTCAAAGAAGTGATGTTGTTGTGTTGTAACAGGAGAATGACAACATCGGGTCGAGTTATCGGAACTTGTGTGATTCCCAGATTTGAACAATTTGCAGTGTACAACTTTCTCATGTTCCCAATTGGACTACAGCGGCAGACGGAGTTGCTCGTGCAGTTTCTGCTAAATCCATTCCTTGCAACCATTGCAAAGTCAGCAACCCGAAACAGGAATATCTGAAAATTAAACGTTATGAAAATTAAAAAAAATATAGATTTCTTTTTATTTTTTTTTAATTATTCAACTCAAGCATACATGTAGTTGCGTTTGCTAACGATGGTTTACAACTAATAATCATTTGATGTACATGTGTGAGTTTTCATATTAAGGACAATATACTTGATGATTGTGTTAAAACTTTCTCTGATTTGTATCTTTGTATTCACATGAAGCAGAATTTGTCTAAAATCTTGTTTGTGAAAGAAAAACAGAATGCTTCTTTATCCTTCGACCTTACATATACATGTAGATACGAGTATATCGACGACCAATTTTCGATGAACAATGATCGTTTCCATTCTTATGTCGATACGATATATCCCAATGGGCTAAAATAAAAGATATCACAGAGTCTTCCCCATTTGTTTCATATAGAGAAATTTAACTGGAAAAAGACATTAATGGTAATCTAACAAGTAAGCTTTATGACAAACTAGATGATTTTAACTTTTCATTCGTCATCTTCCACCTGCATACTTGGTTATATATATCTCTCAGTTGTTTCGATACGCAAAAGCATAATCTATGTGATAACACTTTTTAAAACGTGTTTGCTTATTAACAAATATATTGCTAAAAGAATAATTTCAACTGTCTCGTTTTAAGTCATCATTTTCTAAGTATACGTTCTATTGTCGATACAATGACCTTGTCAGTAAAAACAATTTATAATAACCTTACCTGTAACAAGACCTTTTCAAATAAATACTGCGATTGTTTACCCTGTAACCTTAAGTTTGACGTTGAAGTTTGACCTCAATTTGAAAATTTTAAATATTACTTTAAATAGGCCATAACGTTTTAAGGAGAAAAGGTGGGACTTTCATATAACAGATGTGTATTACACTGTACTTAAGACATTGCCTTTTTAGATTCAATATGATTGATTGATTGTATACTGTTTAACGTCCCTCTCCAGAATATTTCACTGATATGGAGACGTAGATTCAATATGATATATGACCTTTTCAAAAATGTTATTTTTCCGTGTAACTCTTGTTTGAAAAAAAATATGGCTTTCATATTTAAAATGTGCATTGTCTATAAAAAGATGTTCCCGAGCACGCTATAAGTCTTGTCCTTTTGACATTCACGTTTGATCTATTTTTCAAAAATATGAAATTTGGGTATTTCGTTCGATAGACATGATAAGGCCAGATAAATGTATTTGACACTTTATCTCATAAAAATGGTATCTTATCAGCTACTTAAGAACCCAAAGCTGGGGATCACAATTTTTGAAATTACTTGTTTGAAATTGTTATGCCGTGGATGAAATCTTGGATTATAAAAATAACTAGAAACGACTCGTTGTAAGCAACGAGAGGTCTTCCGTCCGATTCCGAAGAAAAAAACGTAACTTCGACTGAATAAGTAAATAAAAATTGCAGACAAGGGAGATTGAACCCAAGTCGCCAGCATGAAAATCCAACGCGCTAAATACTACGTTATTGGAACCTCCTCTCTAAATCTAATTGTACATACATCTGCAACAACACTTCTGCCTTAAAATAATGAAAGACCGGTCACTATTCAAAATGTCGTGCCAAACACCACAAGTTAATCTTCGCGCCTTTTCTTTGGAATGTTCTATAAAAAAAAGTGTGTTAGCTTCAATGAAATAATAAAAAAGTTCTTATAGCCTAAAAGAGCTAAAGCCACGAATTATCAATATCCGCCTTTAATTTTAGACAAAATTTAATTTTAAAATCACGAAGCCTTTCATATGTTATCTTGTAGGGCACAATGTCATGGTACGCTACATATAATTTTTTGGCACACAGGCCACCGTCTTTAGCACATGCGCAGAGACAAATATACCTATGAATTTTAAAAACTGCCTAAAAACGCCGATTTTACTGCAGTTATTTCGAAATTTGAATGTGGCCACACTCAAGTACCCTTTCCAAACTTTGCATGCATGAAAATATTATATATAGGCACCTTCATGCAAAATATCCTAGAGGTACTCGAGTGTGGCCAATATGAATTTTACATTTTATGAATGTTGAGCTTTCAGAAATCGAAGCAAGATCCTCCATTTCAGTAGTAATTATATGTTCATTATATGCGTAAATACCCTAAATTAGTTATTAGTATATCAGATTTTTTCTTGATAATTATATAATCCCATATTTGTCAATAATTTTGTGATAGAAAATCTTAAATTGTCATTTAATATGTGTTCTTTCATATAAAATTTAAAATTACGCTCTTTTCTTTCATGCTTACGTACATGATACAATGATGACGTCATAATTTGACCGTGAGGTCTAATGCATCTGAGCAAAAATAATTTGAAGAAGTTTGTCAAAATAATTTTATAATTAGAAAAAGGTGTTGAGAATTGATTTGTGTCGAGTTTCCAATATGTTGCCAGCACTAGATGTTGAACGTAATACTTGTTTTAAATCTTGTTTATAAACATAAAAAAATGCTTAATCCGAAGTTGATATCTAAAATTCATGCAACTCCATGTGTATCCAGGATACATAATAGTTTTATTTGTTAACACACTGATATTTCAATTGAAGAAATATATAGCATTTATGAATATTATGCATTTAAGATTACAGTAAATGTTAGTTAGCTAATATTATTTTAAAACTTGAAGCTCTAAAACGCATGCTCTCTCTCTCTCTCTCTCTCTCTCTCTCTCTCTCTCTCTCTCTCTCTCCACAGCTTTTCCCTTCTTTATTAACCTTTTAGGATGTCTTAGAACTTTTTCTTTGGCATACCTTTAAAAAATAATACGACGCAGATTTTTTTCCCGAACGAAAAAAGAAAGAAAAAAAATTTGTAATCTAATAAATCTGAAATTGAATAACTCGGGATGATCTATCTGCACACGTATACATTATAGAAAAAGTACGTCTCGTAACTACAATAGAAACTGGTCAAATGTGTCCGAAATTATGTAGCATCTGAATGCATTTTGAGGTAAATACCGAGGTTACCCGATTAAAATAAAAAGGTGTCAAATGTGTCCGAAATTCTGTAACATATCTGAATGCATTTTCAGGGAAATACCTAGGTTATCCGATTAAAATAAAAAGGTGTCAAATGTGTCCGAAATTCTGTAGCATCTGAATGCATTTTCAGGGAAATACCGAGGTTATCCGATTAAAATAAAAAGGTGTCAGACTCACGATTTGTACACATTTAATGAATAAAAATAAACATGGATTTTGAACCCTAATGTATCTTCTAGTAGTAATTGGTTTGCCTTGCGGCTTTCTCAATCACATCTAGTGATCAGACATAACATGGATCGGACATATTACTGTTTTATCTACAGATAGAAGAAAATATCTGTATTAGTGATGTAAAGCGTTACTTGGGGAAGACAATTATTAAAAATAAGTGATAAAAAAAATTAAGCTTTCATTTTCACTCCATTTTATATACATAACACCTAGGCCTATATATCTCAGTACAGTGAATGCTAATTGGGACATATTGTTACTTAGGATGCCCCTCCACCATGACTGGTACACTGTAGTTATATTGGTTTCGCTTCAAATATATATATATATATATATATAAACTGTGGCAATGTAGTGATTTTCACGGATAAAGGAGCAGGAAGAGGAAAAAAAACGGCGATAAAAAATCTCGTGGAAAAGTAGAGAAAATGGTCGAAATATAATTCGTCCCATTCCCGGGTACATGTAGTACTATTCTAACCATGCTGAGTGTGCATGGCGATTTTAAATATTTTTACGTACAAACGAGTCTCAGTTTAATATTGGAGACAAGCAACAATCCTTTGTTGATTAAAATACTTAATTTTTTCAACAATAAACATAGGCGCAGATTTTTTTTAATGCAGTGCACAGTAATATAATTTAAGATTAAAGAATTAAAACGCATGTCTGACGTCACCCCCCCCCCCCCCCCCCCCAAGACAAAATAGAAGTGATAGCGATATAGAACATGAGAATTAAAAATACACTGTATAATTTTGCAGAAAGGAAAAGATACATACCTGATAGAAAAAAATTCTAAATCCAAATACGTATGATATCAATATTAAATAGCGGACTATGACATACCTAGTAATATAGCTAGAAAAACTCAAATTTAGGGCTACAATCTATATATACTCATCTTTCAAATCAAAATCATGTTACTTGCACCCCCCCCCCTTTTTTTTCTTTAAAACTTCAAGAATTGTGCAAGACATATATTTCATTGTCAAAATGCACGAATAATCGGGGGTCATCACATAGACAAAAACATATGTACCCACTTTGATAATTCTATTTCGTTATAATAGGCCAAGATTCTTGTTTAGGAAAAAGATTTAACCATTACTGCGCCGGGCGTCACTTTATATTTCCCCTGTCACAAAATTTGAAAACTTTTCAGAATTTATTACATGTATATCAGATAATAATTATGTCATATAATGCAGTGACATGTGTCTAGAGTATTAAATACTTTTAAAACTACATATTTAGATAGAGAACTATTGTAACGCTCGGGTGTACAAAAGTAAGCAGTTAATGTTGAATGTTCTATATAGCAAAGGACTTTTTACGATGTTATGACGTTACGTTACAAATAATGACGTTCCTCGTGTAAATTTCATTCAAAACAATGCCATACTGTCATATCTCTTCTTGAAAAAGTATCATAGATATCTAAAAAAGGAAAACAGTTATGAAAAGCTACAAGTCTACACCATCTTTATTGAAATTCTCATTGATTTTTTAGTTAAGGCGTATTTCGATGGTTCGTGGCTTTAGCTCTTTGAGGTTTAGAATGTATATTTAACACATTTCACAAAATCCATATTGTATATAAGCAAGTTACACAAAATCAGTGAAACGGCTATAAATTTTTAACTTATTTTTAAATTCCTGCTTATCCCCAAAGTGAACTATCGCGATTAGTTAAGCTTTTATGAAAAAGTTGAAATGTTTCGCCGAAAAACATGGCTCGCCCTATAACTGTCAAGGAATCGATACCATTTACGCTCAATAACTTGAATCAGATCTATGAGACAAGAATGCTAATATGAACTCCATTCACCGATCTTTAAAAAACGTTTTTCTTATTTTTGTCTTTTCTATTAGTTTAATATGACACACATGTGCATTGTAAAACAGTCGTTAAGTTTTATAATTACAATTCATCGATATTCTTAGTTGAGAAAGCATTATAAATATGATTTAAGATCCGTTTTTCCGTTGTGCGCAAAAGATATTAGGTATCGAATTTCATCAGCACATTTAGTCTTTCCTTTTTCTACTTTGTGAACCAGTCAAAACCAATTATAGAAGACGTTAGTTCGACACAGAATTGCAACGTAACTACGACGTGACAATCCAAGTATTCTTTTACATTTCATTTATCCTTATGTTATTTTCGTTCAAGCAAACGCTCGGCTGACTCCGTAAACCCCTATTGCGAAATGTCGGCGTTGACAGAGACAGCCGCCATTTTGGACCCGCTTCAGATTTTTGAATGCTAATATCTAGAGTATAGATTTACCAATATTCAAACAAATTAGATAGTAAGCATTATAGGGAGGGTTTCTATTAAGATACCAAAAATAAATGAAAAATATTGAAAAACAAAAAAGTTAGAAAATTCTATTTTTTTAAATTTACATCTCGTTACGACCGGAAGTAGTGACGACGCACGAAAAGGTGATTCTGCAAACCAGAAAGTCATGATCTATCATCTCCAATAAGTCTCTAGTTCATATCCTTAGCCATAATCGATAAAAGTGCGCGACAAAATCGCATTTTAAAATCAGGAAATTGTCCATAACTTGGCACCAAACGCGAATTTTCCAAATTTCTCTTCGGATGTAACAACTTCATATAATGACACATATTTTGTGAAAGTTTCATGAAAAACTGCTGAATAATTTTCGAGAAATCGCCTGCACAAAATTTTGTCCAAAAAAAAAGAATAAGAACTAGAAACGATCTCGTTGCGAGCAACGAGAGGTCTTCCGTCCGATTCTGAAATAAAAAACGAAAAATCTTGCAGAAAAAGTGATAAAAAAAGTCGGACATTCGGGGGAGCGAACCCGGGTCGCCCGCGTGACAATCCAACACGCTAACCATTCAGCCATTGAAAACACCGCTTCAAAATTTTGAATGCGAATATCTCGAGATTGCCTTTTTCGATTCTAAAACAAATTACATATTACGCTTTTGCAAATGAGTCTCTATTTATAATTTAAACACCAAAGAAAAATATTGAAAAACAAAAAAATTGAAAAATTGCATTTTTTAAATTTGCTTCTGACAGAAACCGGAAGTGCTGACGACGCACGAAAAGGCAATTCTGCAAACCACAAAGTCATGATCTATCATCTCCTATAAGTCTCCAGTTCATATCTCTAGCCATTTTCGATAAAAGTGCGCGACAAAATCGCATTTTAAAATCAGAAAATCGTCCATAACTTGGCACCAAAAGCGAATTTACCAAAAAAATTCTTGCATGCACAACTTCATATTATGATTCACATTTTGTGAAAGTTTCATTGAAAAGCGCTGAATAGTTTTCGAGAAATCGCGTACACAAAATTTTGTCAAAAAAAAGAATAATAATAATAATAACTAGAAACTCTTGTTGCTACAGCAACAAAGAAGGCCTTCCGTTCTTCTCTATTAATTAATCTGTATGCAGGATGTTTTTTTCTATTTAAAAAAAGACAGACATATAATAAACTAGTAGACTAATTGTTCAGTGAACAATTTTCGGCCTTTCCACCTTTTTAAGTATTTCAATATCATTTGGGCTGAAAAAAAAGAAAGAAAATAAATAAAACAGCAATATTCTCATTTCTCTACAAGGATTTTAGATCGGGCTCGTAGTTGGTATAAATATACTCTAAACAGACTTCCTGGATTATACGAGTCGACTCGGGGATAACCACGATTTCATTGATCACGCAAAGAGAGCGCGTTCAAAACATTGTAACACGCTCCTAGGTGTATATGTCAGCTTGAATGAGATTGTTTTCGAGTTAAGATGTAAGGGGTAGCGTCTGACTAAAATTATGATATACCTAATAATATGAATAACATGCATTTGATCTGCGCATCAAGACGGAAGCGTAAGTGAAAACGTTGTGAAATGTCCCATGTGTACCTGCATCATATGTGCATTATACATGTATTAACGAGATGTTTGAAAAATATCCGATTTGAGTTGTTTTATGTTTGAAATGAATGGCGATAAATTATTTAAGAGCATGTGAGAAACATGAGCGAGAGATGCAAGGCAGTTTGTAATTATAGAAAAGGAAAACAGAGAATCGGGTTCGGATTTTAAAAATCCCTACCGAAATAGGTATGGAATATGTCTGTGGATTAAATTCAATGTAAGTAGCATAAATAAAATTCCAAATAGGTATTTCTAGATGGGAAACACAGGGAAGAAACGTGTATTGCTTTTTACTATGCTGAAAGTCGTTATTTCTTATAAAATTGTGTTATTCTAGAAAAAAGAAATCAAATTTCAAATCAAATCAAGATTCATTCAATTACATTTGTAATATTAAATCTAAATAAAAATAAAATAATTTCCACATACCAAAGAAAGCTAGAATACTTGGTATTAAAATGTCGTATTAGAGCAGGAGAATCGAATGATATTAACAACAAATGAAGAAATAGCCAATGCAAGCTTTAATTCATTTTATGCCCATCAGAACTTAAATTTCAGACAGAAAAAAAAATGCAGTTTTTGCAATTATTCCGTAGAATTTCATTATACTCAAGAGACTCACCGTAAAACTCTTAGGACACTTTCTTTAAGGTGTCTTCTACTCAAATCCTTAATCTTATGTCGATCTGTGGTGTCTTTTCAGAGGTAGAAGTTTTTTCTATGTTGCGACTGATTTTTTTTAAGGGACGGGAGGGTGGGGGGGGGGGGTATTTCGTAAGCATTAGTAAAAATGAGAGTTGTTAATGCCTCCACATACTTAAGCTTGATTGTGACCTTAGGGTCAATGAGGTCAAAGGTCAAGTCATTTATCAAGGTCAAAGGTCAAGGTCATCAGAGAGAGAGAGAGAGAGAGAGAGAGAGAGAGAGGGTAAACTTGAGATTGACACTTGAAACTGAATCTAGATAAAGATAATAAATATTTCTTTATTACTTTTTGAGTAAGGGTCAAAGGTCTCTTTTTGAGGACAAGAAATCACGTGACCTGAATAAAGTAAATTTTAAAAGAAGATATTTGAGGTTACTACAGACATTTGCAGTATGAATAAAATGTCCCAAAATCATTTCAAATACTTTCTTATAAAAGATATTTATGGGATAGTACGATACTCAATTTTTGCAGCTTTTCTCTCATAATTGGAAGTCGTCGTTTTTTTTCCAGTGGGACTACATACCTCGAAACTACAAGTAAGATGCTATAAGGTAATACTAAGAAAGATTCCATTAAGAAAAATTTAAAATTTTGATTTATTTGATCACTTCCTGTGACAACGGGAAGTGACGGCAGACGATCTTAAACTCAAAAGATGTGTCTACTCATCAAGGTCTACCATCCCTATTAATGTGCTGTCTTAATCTCTTACCGTTTACGAGATCTAGCTATTATAACTTCTGATTTTGAGGACAGGAAGTCACGCGACCGGAAGTGAATTTTACTGAGATATTAGACATTACTGTAGACATTTGCAGTCTGAATAACATATCTAAAAATCATTCCAAATACTTTAACTATAAAAAAAAGTTTTAAGGGAAAGAAATATACTTAAATTATGTAGTTTTCCTCTTTTAACCGGAAGTTGTCATTTTGTTTCCGTTGGGACTGATACATTTCGAAACTTCAAATAAGATGCTATAATGTGATGCAAAACAAGTTTCAAAAAAGAAAAGTTGATTTTTTTTTATTTCTTTGATCACTTCCTGTGACGACCGGAAGTGACGGCAGACAATCTTACCCCAAATGGTTTTGCCTACTTATCAAGATCTATTACTCATACAAGTTTGGTGTCTTAATCTTTTACTGTTTACGAGATCTAGCTATGATAACTTCTGATTTTGAGGACAGGAAATCATGCGACCGGAAGTAAATTTTACTGAGATATTACACATTACTGTAGACGTGTGTAGTCTGCATAACATATCCAAAAATCATTACAAATACTTTACCTATTAAAAGTATTTGTGGGAAAGAAAAATACTCAATTTATGTAGTTTTTCTCCTTGAACCGGAAGTTGTCATTTTTGTTTCCGTTGGGACTGATACATTTCGAAACTACAAATATGTTGCTATAATGTAATGCAAAAAAAGTTTCAATAAAGAAAAGTTGAATTTTTTATTTCTTTTATAACTTCCTGTGACGACCGGAAGTGCCGGCGGACGATCTTACCCCAAATGGTTTTGCCTTCTAATCAAGATCTACTTCTTGTATAAGTTTGGTGTCTTAATCTCTTACCGTTGACGAGATCTAGCTATCATAGCTTCTCATTTTGAGGACAAGAAATCACGCGACCGGAAGTGAATTTTACAAAAATATTTGACGTGACTGTAGTCATTTGCAGTCTGAATAACATAACCAAAAATCATTACAAATACTTTATCTATAAGAAATATTTATGGGAAAGAAAAATACTCAAATTATGCAGTTTTTCTCTAATAACCGGAAGTTGTCGTTTTCATTTCCGGTGGGACTGACATATTTCGATACTACAAATAAGATACTATATTTTGATGTAAAAAGGTTTCAAAAACGAAAAAGTTGAAATTTTCGATTTTTTTGATCACTTCCTGTAACGACCGGAAGTGACGGCAGACAATCTTAACCCAATTGGTTTTGCCTACTTATCAAGATCTATTACTCATATAAGTTTGGTGTCTTAATCTCTAACCGTTTCTGAGATATGACTCGGACAAAACTTTTTTGAAAAAGGCGGAAATCGGCCATATCTGACGACCGGAAGTGAATTTTGAAAAACTGAAAACTCCATCTGAAACATATTTTTATTCTCTATTATCTCTGAAAATTTCATTAGAATCCGTCCAGTCATCTCTGAGAAATCGTCGAAAACAAAAAGGGAAAAAAAAAATAATAAAAAGAAAAAGAAACAGTAGAATCACTAGAAGGTCTTCCGTCTGAAACGGAAGACCTTAATAATAAGAAACAATAGAATCACTATAAGGTCTTCCGTGAAGACGGAAGACCTTAATAATAACTAGAAAAGAAACTCGTTGCGAGCAACGAGAGGTCTTCCGTCCGATTTTGAAATAAAACCCTGCAAAATCGAGCTGAAAAAGTGATAAAACTTTTTATCGAAACAAAGGGGATTGAACGTGGGTCGCCAGCATGAAAATCCAAAGCGCTTACTATTATGCTATTGGGACCACATCTCTAAATCTACTTGTATATACTTCTGAACCAGTACATCTGTCTTAGAATAATGAAAAGCGCGTTACTATTCAAAATTTAGCGCCAAATGCCACGAGTGAATCTTCGCACCTTTTCTTTGGAATGTCCAATTTAATAGGTGTGATAGCTTCAATGGAAATAAAAAAGAACGTTCTTATAGCTAAATTTTCAGGGTAAAAAATTGTGTGTAACACATTTACAAATTCTATGGCGTAAAGAGATAAGTAACACTAAATCAATGAAACTGCTACAATTTTTTACTTTTTTAAATTTCCTGTATATCCCCATACTGAACTATCTCGATTAGTTAAACTTTCATGAAAAGGTTGAAATGTTTCGCCGAAAGACATGTGTCGCCCTAAGACGGTAAAGGAATCAGATATAATTTATGTTCAATAACTTAAATCATATCTTTGAGACAAGAATTTTGATATAAACTCAATTCTTCACAAAAATCTTTTTCTTATATTTGTCTTTCCTATTAGTTTAATATGACTCAAGTGTGCATGCATGAGCAAAACAGTAGATACGTTTAATACTTACTATATATGCATCGATATTGTTTCTTAAAACTATTATTTGTTACTATGATTTAAAACATGTTTTTCCGCAAAACAAATGATAGTAGGTATGTATTTCATTTGCACATTTAGTCTTTTCTTGTTCTACTTTGAGAAACAGCCAAAACCAATTATAGAAGACGTTTGAGACGACCATCGATTTAAACTTAGTTTGACACAGAATTGCAACGTAACTACATCGTGACAATCCCCGTATTCCTTTACATTTCATTTATCCTTATTTACTTGCGTTCAAGGAAACGCTTGGCTGCCTCTTAAACCCCCTATTGCGAAATGTCGGTGTTGACATAGACAGCCGCCATATTGGGCCCACTTCAGATTTTTAAATGCTAATATCTAGAGTTTGGATTTATCAATGTTCAAACAAATTATATAGTAAGCATTATAAGAGCGGTCTCTATTAACATTCCAAAAATAAATGAAAAATATTGAAAAACAAAAAAGTTAGAAAATATAAACTATTTAAATTCGCTTCCGCTAGCGACCGGAAGTACTGACAACACACAAAAAGGTGATTTCACATATCTAAAAGTCATTATCTATCATCTCTTATAAGTCTCCAGTTAATATCTTAAGACATTTTTGAAAAAAAGGGGGGACAAAAATCCATTTTAAAATCAGAAAACTGTCAATATCTTGGAACCGAGGGTGAATATTCCAAATTTTCCTTCTGATGAACAAAGTTCATATAATGACGCATAATTCCTGAAAGTTTCATTGGAAACCACCGAATAGATTTCGAGAAATCGCCTGCACAAAATTTTGGGGAAAAAAATAAGAATAATAACTTGAGCAAAGCTCGTTGCAAAGCAACGAGTAGGTCTTCCGTCCGGTTTTGACCGGAAGTTCCGGAAGTGACATCAACACAAGAAAGCAATGAGCTAAGTTGTCTCCAGTGACTTTATAATTTCAATTTGCATCAAAACCTTAAAATAAGCTATTTTTGGCTACTTCCGGTTTGACCGGAAGTGACAACGTCGGACGGAAAATTACTTTTTATGCTACCAGAGACATATATTATCTAAAAACTTGTCTAGAACGGCAAAAATACGTGTTTTCCGACTACTTCCGGTTTGGCCGGAAGTGACGACGCCGGACGTATTTTGACAACCCCATTAGATAAAGCTTGACATTTTGAACAACTTTGCTTCTTTGATGTATTACAAATTCTCAATACTTTTTGAGATATAAAGAAAAAACTTTCGGCCCCTCTGGGCCCTTAATTTTAGGGGCCAGCCCTTTTTTCGAGATATCATTTGAAAGATCTTGGAATTCTACACTTCTTTTGTTTTATATGTTTAATCAAAATATTTCCAGGTAAAAAGATATCACAGAAAAGGTGTTAAAATTATGAAATTCGCAATATGTCATTTTTCGGGTCATAGCGAGCGCCAACGTGCGGCACTTCCTATAAAAATGAAATACCTTACGCATATCTATAGACTTAGGACTATCATGCCTGAAAGTTTCATGATTCTATCTAGAACCATTTCTAAGAAAGTCTGCGGACAACCTGACCCTTCAAAAATCATAAAATCGGCAATATCTCCGAACCGGAAGTGACGTCATCAAATCAAAAAAATATGTATCAGGTTCAAGTAATGTTACATAAGTCCTGAAAGTTTCATGGAAATCCATCAAGCCGTTTTCAAGAAATCGCATGCACAAAATCGGTAAGAAAAAAAAGAATAATAATATAGAAGAAAAAAAGTGAAAAAGAAACCGAAGAATAACAAGAAGGTCTTCCGCTGAAGACGGAAGACCTTAATAATAAGAAACAGTAGAATCACTAAAAGGTCTTCCGCTGAAGACGGAAGACCTTAATAAGAAACAGTAGAATCACTATAAGGTCTTCCGTGAAGACGAAAGACCTTAAAAATTATTCCTTTGTATAAAAATAGACACTGATTGTTAAGTGTTTTAATGACAGGTTAAAATAACAGGAAAGTACACGAAAAGGATATGCAAACTAGGGGTTATTAAAATGTTCATAGATTTAGGCAATAAAATAAGTACTATGTGGTCTGTGTTTACAAAAATTATTAATCCACAAAGATTAAAGAAATGTTAAAAATTAATTAAGATTAAGCTTGATACGTTGATAATTTGTCAATTTATTATTAAATAAAACGGACATAATATGATAACCCGCACCTGTCGTCGTTTAAGTGTAATGACGATTGACAACGTCATTGATTTCAATGTCTACTGCCTGTACCTCATACACTTACCTTAATGTATTACCCTGGAATTAAGTGGGGACTTATCCCCCCCCCCCTTGTTTATATCACTTTGCTGGACACTTATTCATTATGTTAAAAGGCATTATGTTTTTAAACAATTTATTTTGAAATCAGTATTATGAATCCAAAGGTGGTTAAAATATGGGTTTTGTAAGCGAATTAATTTTTTAAGGAATTTGGGTAAAAGTGACATAATTGTCAAACATCCAAAAATACGCCATTTTGAATTTTTGTCGAGCAGAGGGTTTATGGAGTAAGAAAAAATTAAAAATTCACTTAACAGAAATTAATTTTCAGTAAATGGTAGAACCACAGAAATCTACTCCAGTAGATCAACAGCCTCTGTTAAAATTTTATTTGAGGTTGGGGAAACGTATATGTACTTTTCGATGATTAAGATAAAAATTTAATTATTTGGATTTATTCGAATTATATTCGTGCAATTATAAATACCGTAAAAATCAGTTATTTTCATCTAAGATTTAAAAGTTAAACAATATGAGCCACATTTCATTTGGATGTTAATATGTGTTATTATGATAAATTTCTATGTAACTTAAACATCTATGCTCAGACTAAAATAAAGCATACGAAAGATTTTTATATATAATCCAACATACAGTTTTATATAAGAAATCATTATTGTACAGGACAACAATAATGTAATTTTGATTCAATCAAAGATTATATATAGTTCTTCCATCACAAATATGAATAACGGTAGTTTATTAACGTTATTTTTTTTATGTTATTGAAATAGTTATTTTAACTTTTGCAACAAAAAATTATGACATCAAAGTTGCAGTTCATAATGCTTTAAAAATATAAGATGGTTCTCAACGACAGATCTATATAATATATATCAATTAAGAATTACTTGGCTGATTTGCAAAAAACTTTTTTAATTTATGGAATATTCAAGTTTATTAACTTACCAATGTGTGATATTTCATTTTTCATGTTAGGGAATATGCTTCCAGTCATACATGTACGTGCACAAGTTCAAACTCTTGAAATGATGGATAGATATTCCAATGGTCATTTTCTTTTACGACATGAGGCATATTTATAGCAGATTAATTCTTAAAAAGTGTGTTTTTTGAATTACAAATAAAAAATTTTACCGCCCATGCACTAGCTATTTAGATCGTCGATGATCGACGAGGAAATAACTGTAAATGGTTTTAATATTTAAGAGGGGAAATTGTGCAAGTTATATCTAAGTTTCAGGCACTTCAATTAAACAATGTGATCTAAATATATCTTAGTACGAGACACAGGCGGATTTAATTTGGAGGGGGCTCTCCCCTTTTGTGTCCAAAATATACATAAAATATAATAAATCAAATTTTTTTAGTGGATGTTGACCCCCCCTTTTTTTTTTTCAAGATTTCTGGATCAGCCACCGCGAGACATTGAGATTCTGTCAATCTTTGTACAATAGAGATCAGTAATATATATTGTAGGAGAAATCAATTCTTGGGATGGATGTCATTTAGAATCATGCATCCAACTTTTAATTTTGTAACACACCTTAAAAGTATAAAGATATCTTTAAAACATCTTTAAAAATCAGCCTTTGTATAAGTAAGCTTTGATTAGATGTTCTTTGTTTGTAATTTAATATATGTATTTAAATTCCTATAGGCTATACGTTGTACAATTATTGACTTGTAATGATGTTTACTCCTGACTATACGTACCTGTCAGGTATTGGTTGACCAAGGCCAAAAGGCAAAATTAGCCAAGATCCGAAAAAGTCCGTAAAGTCACGAGTAGACCAAATTCATAAGTCAATCGTTTTATTAAATGATCAGGAATTTTCCAACAATTTTGCATACAGTAAATCCGTACGCGTGGAATAAATTATAACGTATGTCTGTAAGGAGCAGCTCTCGGGAAATAAATTTACTCGTTTTTATTTTCCTGGTGCTGAAATCATTGTAAAATATCTTTATTTACCGTCCATTTTTATTCTTGCGATTTGACGTTTAAGAGGCCGTTCGCGAAAAATATACTCTTCAGTATGCATGTACATATGTACGTTCTTGTATTCAACAAATAAAAACAAATAATATACGGGTAGTGAAACAACAGATTAGAATAAAATGAAAAACAATATTGTGATTCAAATGAAGATGTCAAACATTATTCGTTCTAAATAATACAAACAATGGAGCAGAGAAAACACGGATCTCTGAAACATCAGAGGTGGAATCAGGTGCCATGGAGGAGTGAGCATCCCCAGCCCACAGTTCATTATGTACTCTTTGTCATTATCGATGAATAACGGGAAAATCCGTCAAAAATCCACTGTGTAAATAATGGCCAAATAATTAGTAAGTAAAATGTAGTTCATGGTTTTCCTTTACATGTACTTCCAGGTCAATTTGCTGTTTTTAGATTCCACCTCTATTGATATTCATAGCTTGGGAATTTCATGAAGTTTACATTGTAAGAAAACAAAATTATATTTTTTTGACACTGTAAGAAAACGAAATTATATCTTTTATTATTTATACAGAAGAAGAGAAATAGTATCTAGGTTGCACAAGACCTTTTTCCGTTTATTGGTGATTAAATTTGTTCTTAGTAGACAATTTATTATTGAATTGGTTTAACGGATATATACAGGGTATAAAGAAGACGAATATGTTGAATTTTGAGTCAGTTTGAAACTTTTGGGGTTTTGGGGAAGGAAGTTGGGCTAGGATAGTCTTTGAGATGTAAGGATTTATTTATTTAAAATTTACTTTAGCTTGGTAACAATGCTTGAAATTGCAGAGAAATATTTTATAAGGAATTCAGACTGATAACATATTTTCATATTTTCATAATTTGGAAATCTGATAAAAGTATTTATTGATAAGTGTAAATAATTAAATGAAAAATCACATGTCCTTAGTTATCTCTGAATCAAACTTTACAAAATTAATATTTGTAAATTTTCTTGATTTCTGAATTTATTTTTGGAGAAATAGTATTAAAGAGGGAATTAAGTTTATGATGTTTTAAAGGGTTATTAATTCATAATTTTGTAAAGCAGTTCAAGAGACCATCGCACTTAATAAATTGTCTATTAATACAGTACGTTTATGTTATTTTGAAGGGCTATTAATTTATTATCCTGTTAAACAGTAAAAGGGACTATTGTACTTAATACATTTTCGCACTTGAAGCAGACTCTTCATTTTGTTTATTTGGTACTAAATAATATCCACGTGTCAGAATAAAAAACTGATATTGGAAAAAGATGAAATTGATATAAACTTCAGTATCTGAACCGCACCATCCTGACAGACCCCAGAATTTATAGTGTAGCGTAAACACATTACACATAATGTGGGTGTCAGAAGAAATTATAACCAATATTTAATAAATAATATACAATACATTAATTTTATTGTTCTGAATGTATGATGAAAAAAGTAAATATATCGAAAATTTATCTATCAAAAAATTTCACAACAAATTAAAAGTCATTAAACAGAGCATAAAATACTGATCCCGGGAAATCCAGAAATGGAAGCATTGTCCAGGAGGAGCATGTGTTCCCTATCCAATGATATTTTCATAAGAAATTCCATTGTCAAAATTAGTATAAAAACAGAAGCCTAACAATTGGAACACATTAGAAAAAGCGATCATAATGAAGTTAAGGGTTTGATTTAGCTGGATTCTAATGTTGCATTTGCTGATGTATGATTTAACTGAATGATAATGATTACTCTGAAATTATTGATTTATGTTACAAAATAAGTTCATTACGGTTTTTTTTAATAAAGTATCTAATTCATATTCCTTTTTATTTGATGAAAATAAACAGAGCACTTTCAGTGTTCAGTGTTTTTATTTCCCCCGCTTGAAAAACGGGAGGGTATATAGTAATCGGTATGTCCGTCCGTCTGTCCGTCCGCCCGACCGTCCGTCTGTTACACTTTGTGGTACCCATCTCTTATCACAGAATCTTTATTACATATTAATATTATGCACCTTCTATTTTACTTTTTCATCCGACACATATTTTGAGTTCCCCAGAGCAAAACATGGACACTGCCATTATATTCATATGGGAAGCGGGGGTATCATTTAGTGAGCTCATTGCTCACAGTACCTCTAGTTTTATGTCATAAAGCATCTTATTTTTATTCTTGCATACAGTTAGTGCATATGTCGATTAAATATTATTGAAATTCACATAGAATGAGTACATAACAATTATTTAGTCAGATATTCATTGGCAATTGAAAAATTATTAATTAGTAAAAGGTACACAAGTTTCAGGTTTTTTTTCAAGAAGATTTTTCACTTTTCTCCCATTTTTTTTATCATATTATATGCTTTCATTTCATCTATACTGGAAATAAATCCTTTAATAATTATGGTTGTAAATCTTTAAAGGATTTCTTTTAAATGTAAAATATTGTTTTCTTAATACATGTTGCCCACTTTTCACGAGAATTCTTCAAGAAATAGATTTTCAATATAATAATGAAAACTGTGCTAAAGAAATTGATTTAAAGTGTTTTGGAATAGTCATAACATAAAAAAAGCAGATATGTTAACCGATTTTTAAGAAAGAAAATGGAAAGTTTTTGTAGGTATTTGTCTAAAGTAAGATCATGCAAAATATTGTTATACTACTTTCTACACAATTAAACGTCTTGCATTTTCAGAAATTATCTTAAAAAACTGCGAAAGACATCAATTTTCATTTGCATCACCAAAAGGTTTTAAGAGTTGTGCTTTTGCAAAGATTTGTTTTATTCAAAATATTCCAAAACTGAAGAGAGCAGCGGTTGTGGATAATTTTTTCTTATGGAAAGAAAGCCCAGAAATGTCACCCGAATTTTTTTCTTAAAAAATAACAAATGATGAAACGTTTCAAGAATATCTTTCATATCATATTCTCTCCCTATATCTTACATTTCAGTATTCCACTCATATCAATAAAATTGATAGTTTTAAAACATCAAATTTGAAGGACACAATAATGCCAAAACCTTACTATTTCTGACATTAATTTTTACAAAAAGTATTCAAGTATTCAAGTAAATTAAATAAGATCTGTAACATGCGATTCTTTTAGAAAATATGAATAAATGAATAAATAAATACAGTTACAGTGTATAATATTATAACAGTTACTATAAATAGTACTTCCATGTATAATACCAATGTTGTGTAATAGGCATATCACCTGTTCAGTAATTTGCTTGATCATTGGCAGTTCCATCAATGAAACGGATTATGACGTACATATAAATGATACAATAATT
>NW_026922644.1:0-20064 GCF_032062105.1 Saccostrea cuccullata
TGGTATTTTATCAATATGATATCTGATAACTTTTGATCATTGATTAAGTTGAGGTACAAGGGGGCAGTACAGCCAATTGGCGTGTGTCGTCACTTTGGTACAGAAACCAATTAGTATATCGATCAATTGGGATTGTGCAAAGTTGCTGTAGTCAGTGACTAGTTAAAACATAGCTTTGTGACGTTGGCTATAGGTTTGTCATTAGGACAGAGAAGCTCTTACAAAGTTAAATAGTGTGTAAGTATATTGTAGCTACTTGGCTAGAGTTATATAGGCAACTTGGTAAGCAGTAAGACACCAGGCATGTGTTAAAGGCTAAATCAAGAGGCACCAGGCAGGTGGCTGTTGACTTATATAGTCAGTTGTATGGTGAGGCAATTGTCATATGGCACCAGGCAGGTGCCGGTATTAACTGAAGATATATAAGTGTACAAAGCACTTAGGTCATTTGATTTAAAGACACCAGGCAGGTGTCATATTATTATCTGTAAATATTGCATTCAATCATATCCCCATTAAAACTCGGTAATCCGAGCACGGACCTACTGACCGCTCAGGTCCGACACATTACAGTAGTAAGTTGCAATTGAGTGTCAATCTTAAAACTTAATTTCCGTTTCACTGCTTTAGTGTAACTGGGCTAGATACAATATGTAATGTGTATAATGAGTTACATATACTTTCTTAACGTCGAAATAAAATAAAGGCGCTAAGAATGTTTTATTTTTAAAATTTAATTGAAGCTATCATACTTATTTAATAGATCAGTCCAAAGAAAAGGCGCGAATATTTACTCGTGGCGTTTGGCGCGAAATTATGAATGCTTTTTATAATTCTTAGACAGGTGAACTGTTGCAAAAGTATACACAAGTATGTTTAGAGCAGTACTCTCAATAGCTTAATGGTTAGCGCGTTGAGGATAAAAAAGTAAAAAAAAAAAAGCGCATTCACGTTGGCGACATGGGTTCCATCCTCCTTGTGACTTTTCAGCTCGATTTTACGTGGGTTTCTTTTCCTAAAACGGACAGAAGACCTCTCGTTGCTCGCAACGAGATCGTATCTAGTTTAAAATTCTTTTCTTCTTTTTAAATGAACTGAGTTTAGGCAGTGCAAGTAAATGCTGTGTCAGTTTTTGATAGTAAATAACTGCGCTCGCCCCAACGGTCGCACCGTAGAACATATTATTACGTTTTTGAGATTTTCGTATTTCAGAGGTCCCTAAATGTTTGAACTTTATGTACAGTGTATCTGTATGTATATCGATACGTTGTAGTATGGCCTATTTAGGCTTTTTCACTGCGGTATTGTGTCGTAGGCTGTGAACGAAGTGCCAGATCTCTGCTATGTTGGATATTTGTATATCAGCATTACTATTTTTATTAGGTCTATTTATTGTTCAGTTGGTTAAATTTGTTTGAACACTGAAGCCTACCGGTACAGCTGTACTGCCTCCCTACGTACGATACGGAGAAAATTCGAAAGTGAAAGTAGACATTGTGTACAAGTTAACAATAACCATCTCGAAGTTGAAGTTGAGATGTTTTCCCTGATTCTAACAGTTCATCTTAATTGGTTTCATCATTATCGAAAAAAAAAACAGATTTGATATTTATTTTTATTGTATTTTAAACAGCTAGAACTCGGTATCACATCTGACTCGGCACTCGCTCTTCTGAAATGGATCAAATCGGACTTTGTCGTCGAGACTCGGAAGAACCCAGCTGCCTAAATTATAATGCCAGTGGAACTCAAAACAGGTATTGAAAGTGGAACAAAATGTAAACAATTCCCACAGTAAATGTAATGACAGTGAAATTTACATTCACACACCCCAATTGATTTTTTAAAATACCAGTTAATTACTTGTCACTTCTTGACACTTGTCAATATTTTGTTCAGAAACATTTAATGATTTTATAAGCATTATTAAATCAAGATTTTTTTTTACTGCATAATACAGAAAAGATACTTGTATGCAAGACATGGAGAAAAAAGCAGACTACAGCATCTATATACCATTCCTTGGTGCCTCCTTGAATTGATGTTTTTTTCCGGATAACCATGGAGGAATAAAGGTTATTTATAAAATAGTATATACATAGTGTATTCATAATTTTCATTTAGAAAAATTTTATAAATTGATCTAGAGTTTATGCTAAAGAGACAAATTTAAAGCCAAGTTGCTTTCACTGTACTAAAAGTTTGCTTTGAATCAGAAGCTGCACATAAAATTTGGTTTCTATCTATGAATATCATATATGTTGAAGATATTACATTTCAAATAAATGATTTTTAATTATTATTTTTTTATAATTGTAGGTTAACTCAGTATAAAGTCTTGCTGACATTAACATGATAATCACAAGAAAGTGAATATATTTCATCACCTTAAGCAATTTTCAAAATACCAGGTAAAGTGCATTTATTCTGAACACATATCAAATATTTAAACCCATTTAATATGTCACCCCTAAATTTTTTTGAAAGTATACTGGAAACACAATGTCTGTTTGCCAGTCTCTCTGTATAGTAATATATATGGAAGTATATAGTTTTTGAATACTAGTAGCTTTTTAGTTCACCTGAGCCGAAAGCACAAGTGAACTTTTCAGATCACATTTTCTTCGGCATCTGTCTGTCCATCTGTTAACTTTTCACATTTTCAACTTCTTCTCAAGAACCACTGGGCCAGGAAAGATGGAACTTAAATGGAAGCATCCTCAGATAGTGTACTTTCAAGCCTCTTCAACCCAGGGGGGGGGGGGGGCACAATGGACGTACAGTCTTACTTAAGAAATAAGGTATTTTTAAACTTCTATCCGGACATAAATATTGGTTGGTCATGACTTACAAGATTAAATTCCATAAAGCCTGAAGGGCTTTATAATGAATTTAATCTCGTACCAACCCGTATTTATAGCCTGTTGGATGTTTTAAAATGATACCTTATTACTTATATTTTCATTTGTGACTTATTCATACTTTATATTTGCCTGATCACGCTGTTTGTGGCTTTTAACATCCTAAATGCATTATTTTTCAAAACCAATGGCATGTACATGTATACAAGACATTGAATGCGTGTCGACCCTTTATAACGTCACTGTGAAATTCCGTTGAACATTTATCGATACGCACATCTATGACCTCTTGACCCCTGTAGTGTAGATTCAAAGAATTAAGTACGTTACTTATTATACGGAGGCTCACTATTTTCCGTAATTTAATACACAGGATTACCAAATTATAAAGTCTGTGTGCATATACTAGAAGTTTGGTTGTCTTAAAATATGCGAAGCAAAATTTCCAAACTCCGTTATTTAGACGTATACACAACGTGTAAAGATCCGTTTTCTCCGGAAATTGCTAGTTTTTCCACTATTTTTAACAGATATTTCTAAAATTGAAGTAGTGCACATCCCTCGAGCAAAATAAAACGTATATTTCAAAACATTTTGATGAAAGACGGATGAAAACAGCGATAAAATTTTGCTCGAGGAATGTGCAGTATGTTTATTTTGACTTTACATCAGTATTTCCGGTGGCGGATTGAAAGCTCATTGAGAGGTGTAATTTTATTTATTTTAAATTAAGTCACCATAGCTCATAAAATGTTAATAAATTAATACTTTATGCATCGGCAATATATATTTATTTTTCATGGTAGTCTATTAGTCATGAAAAATAGCATACAAGCCTGGAAAATATGTAAGAATAATAAGGCAGATTACAATGGACCCTGCGATGTGTAACCTGCATCTGTCAAATACTTTGAATAAGGATAAAGAACCAACGAAGACACTGAAATAAAAATAAATGTAAATTTGATTAATCGTATTAGCACAGAAGAAGAAAAAGGGCCTGGATTTTATTTTGGAAACTGAGAGAGTTCAAAGCTACCCGTCAGCAGGTGTGAATAAATTACGTAATAACGCAAACGATGACGTCACAATAGATCCAGTTTGATTTTCTCATAATTTATTTTTTTTTTATTATTTTAAAACACTTACAATAACCCTTTGCAAGATCTGTTCAAAATTATCAATATTCTGTATATATGGTTGCATTCTCGTATAAACGAACATGCATATATTATAACCCCCCACCCACCCCCCACCCCCAGCCAGATGTTTAGTATTAAAATGATAGTCTGAAAATGTTGATATTTAATTTCACGCTCTATATTTGTTGCTTATTGCACCTCTGGATAAACTTTTGAATGCACCAGCCTTTATTTTAAGAGACTTTTTTTTTTACATACTACACGATGAATTAAAGAAAAAGGCCTATTTTCACCTTTCTAGTAAATTAAAATTGCCACATAATTATATAAACTAAAATGACTGTCATTATTTATCTGTCAGGGATCCCTGAAACGTCAAATGATAATTAACGGACTTGGGAAGCGAAATATAAGTCACTTTTTAAGAAGAAAATTGAAACACAAAACTTTTTGGGGGAGGGGGGGGGGCATTTTGAATTAGGGGGGTTTGTTTAAGCAATTATTGTATTAAAATAGGGGGGGGGTCATATTTACCGGTAAAATGCTCAGCACGGCGGCCTTAGTGAAATATATTGCCACTCCTGATCAGTTCCAATTTTTATTAAATGTTTTGTGTCTGGGGAAAAGAGCTGTAACATATTTCAGACATACTGTTCCCTTTGATATATAAAGTTAAATAAAAGTTAAATAAACTTAGTTCTCATTAATCCGTGTCACATCATCTTGTAAAGGTATATTCATTGTAAAGGAGTGTTGTGAAAAAAGTTAGATTTAGATGCAATGTTCACAAAGTACTTGTACATGTATATTCGTTTAAGAATACTTTATATAAAGATCGGAATTCCTGTAAATTACACAATTTAAATCAATTGCGTTTCATAGATATCCGAGATTTAAACAATAACATATATTCATTTCATTCATATTCATTCAAAATATTTGACACAGTTTGAAGTCAATCTAACCAACAGAAACTTGGGAATATTTAAGTTTAAATTCGAGAAAAAATTTAATTTGAACGTAGATACCGAATATCATCTTAATAAATAACTCCCAATCTCGTATTTATTTTTAGCTCAGATAGGCCACCTTTTTTCAGGTGCCGACTTCTTCAATATCTATTTATGTAACCCTAGTGATCTGGCTAGACTACCGCAAAAGTTGAAATATAACAAACAATGTATACTGAGTGAGAATTGTCATTTATTAAATGACAATAAGTATATAACACAGATAAAGTTAAGGGGAGATCACCGGGATATTTCCTGAGTACAAAGAACAATAAATTTGGCAACGTTTGCTTTTGGTGGCAGCTTTTTTTTTTGACAACTTTGTGGTTTATATACTTTTTATTTGTCAAAATATTTTTGCCAAAGTAATGTTTGTTTGCAACAGGGGAGATACCGTTGCCAAATTTATTGTTCTTTGTACTCAGGAAATATCCCAGTGATCTCCCCTTAACTTTATCTGTGTTATATACTTATTGTCATTTAATAAATGACAATTCTCACTCAGTATACATTGTTTGTTATATTTCAACTTTTGCGGTAGTCTAGCCAGATCACTAGGGTTACATAATACAGCATTATTCTAAATAATAGCCTTTATGTAATCTATGATGTAATGTAGTTCAACTTTCATGTTTGTTTGAGTCTTATTGTGTTATTAGCTGTCTCCTTTAGAAAAAAGTTGTAATTAGCCAATCGTAACGCTTATTCAAATCACGTGACACAAGATAGCGTCTTTTCACTGATTTAGAAGTGCCAAGAAATTCACAAATTTGTTTTGAGAAATTTACCCACCCTCCGTCCCCCTTCATACTCCATATTGTAGTCTCAAAATCATGTTTTGTAATTTATTTATCATAATATATACCTTGTGCCATCTTACTTGCCATCGTGCAACTTTTGTCTTGTCATTTTATTAATTTTTTCCTTTTTGAATACTTTGTTTGTTTAAAAATATTGGCAGCTTTTTGTTTTGACAACTTTGTGGTTTATATACTTTTTATTTGTCAAAATATTTTTGCCAAAGTAATGTTTGTTTGCAACAGGGGAGATACCGTTGCCAAATTTATTGTTCTTTGTACTCAGGAAATATCCCGGTGATCTCCCCTTAACTTTATCTGTTTTTTTTTTTTTTTTTTTTTTTTTTTTTTTTGACAACTTTGTGGTTTACATACTTTTTATTTGTCAAAATATTTTTGCCAAAGTAATGTTTGTTTGCAACAGGGGAGATACCGTTGCCAAATTTATTGTTCTTTGTACTCAGGAAATATCCCGGTGATATCTATTTGTTTGGTATAAGGTACTATATTTCCCTTATATCACTTTACCGTAGTAAAAGCTGGGGGGGGGGGGGGGGGGGAGAGAGGGACCCAGCCTTTCAATGAACATTTTCAATAGTAAAAGCCGTAATGTTTGGAAAAACTTGCTACGTGCCAGTATAACTCTGAAGAATCTATATTCCACATTTTAATTTTAAAGCATTGTTATGTCAATGGAGCATAATTATTAATGATATATCGATATTTAACCTCTGGAGAATTTTTTAAATCAGATCTCTTTTTTGCTCCGAAATTCTGATAGCTACTGTGCAAGGTTATGTTCCAGAATTTCGGGGCATAACAAGGATCTGATATAAAAATTAAACAAAAGACATCGTTAAAAAAACTAAGGTTAGATATTCTCATTTAGTGAACATGATGGCAGTAAAGAATGTGCATTACGTGTGATTCAAGAAAAAGGGGAGGTCGGGGTGTGTGTTTGGGGAGGGGGTGTTACTAACCATGATTCAATAATGCTGAAAATCCAAAGGGTGGATTAATGATTTCACGTGACTTGTCAGAAAGGGACTTTTCAATGCAAAATATTTACAAAAAAGACATCGTAGCTCTTTTGAATGTTTTTGCACACTTTTTTGTAATGTTGAAAAAAATAAGTTCATGTGAACTTTTGTATTCGCATAAAAAAAAGCCGAAACTGAAAATTGTCTTATTTTTTTTGTTTGTTTGTTTGTTTGTTTGTTTTTTTTTTGCTTGTCAACTTTTTCTGGTAAGTAAACAAAATTCTCTGGTTACCCCCCTCCCCCACACTTTCAAAAACGATGCTACGTGCCCAGGCGCGGATACAGCAATTCAAGTTAGAGGGGGTGCCAAATGTAGGCAAGGGGTCTGGAATCTCATGGATTCTAGAGATTTTGTGGGGTAAAAATGAGGCGTACCAAGTATACATATTTACATTTTCTAGACGAAACTGTGATTTACGTTAAGTTTGACAATTTTAGGGGGGGCGCGCCAGGTGCCCCCCCCCTTAAATGCGCCACTGGGGCCTGTATTTCATTTATGTCCTCGTGTTTGTTTTCTATTTACAAACTTAAACTGTATACACACACACCCTCACACACACAAAACAACGTGAATAAAAGAAAGATATATCATTCATTCAGAAGTTTAAGGACATTGGTAACGTTTCTGGTTTTCGTATAGAATTTTTCAAGATTTTTTGAACAGGTTTAATGGTACCAAACATGTTCAATTCAGGTCCTTTTTACCCATCAAGCCAGCCTTCCTTTAACGATTTTGTCAAATCAATGTTTTTACAATTTTCAATGCATTTCCTATGTAAAATGTTGATAAAATGGGCCTATATTATTTTTAACCATACGTTTTCTCTAAAACCCATTTATTTCATAAGGTTTATACATAAAACACATTGTTGAAACCTTACTTCCGATGACATGCATATAATTTGACTGAAAATGCGAATATTGAAACAAAACACAGAAATACCAGCACTGTTCTTTAATTTTGAGTTACTTCCCTTTACTGTAATAACATCTAATCAATATTCATAATGATCAAGAGAGTGGTTGTTTGTTTCTATTCTATAATTCACTTAATTGGAAACAAATTGTCAAAAAACATTTTTGCAAGGATTCATAGTAACTTTTTAATGGTGCATCATTCACATAACTTATGGAATCGTTCTCATTCGGTCTACCTAGCTATCAACACTTTCAGCATAATTATTTCACACCTTTGCACTTCCCAGCAATCATTTACCTATTCTAAATGACGACCTGTTAACTGTCTGCCCCCTCAACACAATGTAAACAAACCCATCGCTGCTTTTCTTTTATTACTGTAGAGTTGAATATATCCGATAAAAAAACACACGTGCTTTTGTTTACCTCTCAGTCTGTTACATATGCTTTCTTTGTTTTCAGCGCCTAGAGATTTCCATACGGGAGATCACTCTCAATGACTTTTTTTCATAAGTAAAGAAACCTGGGTATAAACCTTTTTTCTCCGGAAACCCTTCGTTGCCAATGACCTTAAGATTTATTCGTGATCATAAAATTCTTCAAGCTATAAATCATGTTCCATCGCCTTTCTTGATGAATCGTTTTCTCGGAAAAAGTAGCAAAATCAATGACCAACAATAGCGGTATTTCAAGTAAAGAAAATTAATTTTTGAATTCAGCAAATATTAAACGCGGTTTACATTTTAAGAATAGCTCACAAAGGAAACAGAAGAGTAACTTGTAGCTTGTTTTTTGAGTTCATTTTTTTTGCGCTGCATCGGGATTAAAACATTGAAATCCGATAACGTCAAGTTGACGTCATCACGTCATAGCGTTATTTTCTTACGAAAACATCCTATATTTAAAGAGCTCTCTAGGAGAAATGGTTTGAGATAATAACAAAAATTAAAATGATTTAGGAAGTGGTCACTCTAAACATCTTTCAAGAACAATTTAATTAGAATTTGGGACAGGGCGGATTTTTGCGCATACCGTACTTTCTTCTTTGTTCCCAAGTTTTACATAGGAATGCATAGGAAAAACCTTTTTAAAATCTTCTCTGAACTTATGTGGAATCATCCTCAGGTAGTGTAGATTCAAGTTTGATCAAATCATGACCCCCGGGGGTAGGATGGGGCCACAATGGCCAACCAAAATTTTACATAGGAATGCATAGGAAAAATCTTTTTAAAATCTTCTTCAGAACCATTAGGACAGGAATGATTAATCTCATGATGTGATGTGGAAGCATCCATAGGTACTAAATGTAGATTCAATTTGTTCAAATCATGACCCCCGGGGTTAAGGTGTGGGCACAATGAGGGATCACAGACCTGCATAAGAATACATAGGAAAAAGAATCTTCTCCAGAACAGAAAAAAATTGTTTTGTCAAATTGACATGATCTGCAAGTAGTAAAAATTTAAATTTATTCAAATAATGCCCAGGGGATTGGGGGTTAGCGAGGGGTCACTATGGGAGATCAGGTAATGTGTTGGAAAAATCTTTAAAAATCTTCTTTTCAAGTATGGCAAAATAATATATGTATGCTGTATTGTAATAGTGACATTTTCAAGTAATAGAAAATTCAAATCCCCCTCCCTTAATAAGTATAAAGTAAGCTTCTCAATACTTAACTGATCTGTGTTTTTAGCTGGCCCATGTGCTCAGGTGAGGGATGTGGCCAATGGGCCTCTTGTTTCATTCATAATATTTTAGACAAATTTGAGTTGTTAATGTATTGCTGAAGTATTTTATTTTCATATAATTATTATAATATATGTGTTTGCCTCTCTTCTTTTTCAGATTGGAAAAAGAAAGAAGATTTGTAGCATTGTATTGAATATGCCTGATTAAAAGTATTAATGGATGAATTGGTGTTTTTCTCTTTTCTTCAGAAAATTTGAAATCGGAGGCAATGCTCAGAATTTTAGAGATTTTGTTGAAAGAGCTGATGGGTCCCTTTATCCTTTTGGATATATTCAAATTGAAAAGAAAGTGACACCAGGGATGAAGTCAACATGCAAGCCTAGCTTTCTGCAGTGCTACAAGGAAAAGTGCAAAATTGATGAGCTTCTGGTGTACCTTTAGAGAAATAATTATGATTACATGTAGTAGCAGTTAAGCTTCTGCTATGATGCAAGAACATTTATTTTTCTGGAAGAATACGAAGGAAAATTCCAAAAATATGCACACAATTTTTATGAATTTTAACGTTAATTTAGTGTGAACTAATTAACGTTAATTTAACGCTTAACGTTAATTTAACATGAAAATAACGTTAATTTAACGTTAATTTTTTAACGTCAAATTCATGTATAAGCTCGATTGACGTTAATTTAACGTTAAATATTCAACGTTAAATTAACGTTATTTTCATGTTAATTTAATGTTAGGCACAATTGGCTGTGTACCACAAAAAAGGAAGGCACTTTTATGGGGTTGAGGTATCAACAAATCAAAAAACTCTCACAATGGGTTTAAGAGAAGTAGCCGATTCCAAAAGCTCCACATATGTCGACTGCACCAACGAAATTTTGGATGATACGGTCAGTTCAGATCAAGGTCAAATTTTAGAAAAAAATTCAAATTTCATGACGGATAGGAGTGCAACCGAAGAAAAAGTTAACAAAATTCTTGGATCCAGTGTAAATAACGACAAATACCATTCTTTTAAATGTGCAGTTCACCCCCTTCTCCAATTCTCAGATGTCTGTCTTAAGGAAATAAGTAACATTGAAAAAGAACACAAATTAAATATAAATTCCTCTTCCTGGTCTGAATCAAACACGTCTTATCTTCTGCGTTCCGTGTCTAAACTTTTCCATGGCCCTGGAGATCCTCTGTTTACGTCCACCTACATTAAAGATACTCTCAACATTTCAAAAATTCCTATCATGAATCACAGAGGCACTAGATTCAATACTGTTTTCTTCAATTCTGCAAGAACATTCTATCTCAAAAAACACATTTTGCAATATCTTTCTTCTACAAAACCGTCTTTAAATCAGGTGCAGAAATTCATTCTTTGTGCTTTACAAAATAAATTCATTCTGGCAATAGTGAGATGTCTTGGTATACTCTCCATCAAAATTACAGAACCTTACATGAGTATTGCAGAAGACAATAACATGTGTGCAAGCGACATGGGCACCATCTACAGAAGACTCGTTGAACTCCTCCAATGCTGTTCTGACAACCCACATCTCCTCCTTCACAATTCAGTGTCTCTACTGGAAGGACCATCTAATCTTCTAAGTGACATTGAGCTGGAACTCTTCCAAGAATCTGATCTTGATTCACTTACATTAGATTTCATTTCCATATTCTGTAAGGCTCTCCGTGTCAAATGTGTCAAACTCTTTAGTGACTTTTTGGAAAATGGAAAGTTTTTCTCATCATCTTCAAATTCACTTCCAGAAACTGCTTCCTGCCCTGCAAGTAATATAACTGTTGAACGACTTATGGCAAAATTAGATAACTGTGTTAAACAAGCACCAATTGTATCTACAAATAACATTGAAAGTATCGTCATGTACAAAAACAACAAAACTCATGAGTGGCTAAATTCCAAAAAATCAACTTCAGAAATTATCACAAAAGCTAGAAAATTAAATAAATCGTACCTCCAGACAGCAAAACAGAGACAAAAATCATTACACCAAAAGCATATCAACATAATCAGAGAAAAACAAAAAGAAATCGCCAAGAAAAGAGAAAAACAGCAGGAAAAAGAAATAATTTCAAAACAACATTTACAAAATTTATGGAAATCAGAGGATGAAACTTGGCGTGCTTTAAGATGCTTTTCTACCAAAAAGGAAAAAATTGCCGCTGTGAAAGAAAAAATAAATGCTATAAAAACTGTATATATGAAAGAAATACCTACAGACAAAAAACATCTTACTCTCTTCAGTTCCAAAGGAAAACTTCATTCAATTTAAACTCTAGTCTCTAATTACCTCCTCCTTATTGGCATTATTCCGGCTCCCACATCTCATCAGAGTACTGGTCTTTGTGACAAGGCGTCATAGACATCATAAGAAACAACCTGTGATAAAGTGTTTTTATGGTAAAAAAATGACAGTTCAGAAAAAAATTCAATTCTCACAAAAAAATCTCACATTTGGGTATCATGGTAACTGTGCAGACCATACAAAAAAAACCATTAGAAATATCATCAGATTCAAGCTATTCATTTTAAGAATGGTTTGATTAAAGCTGACATGAACTCTTAAAAAGGCATCAGTTTTCATCTTTGTACGACTTACTACATTCCTGTACGCCCTTGTCCGACATATTTGTTCGATTCCGCCATATTTAATCGAAGATTTTTGGCCACCTGTACCTGCTATATATAGCGCTGTAGAACTGTTTCACTTGAGTGATTTTCTAGCCTGGCTGTCGACATGTACACATCTCCGATAGCATAGTTTTTAGAAGCCCATAAACTGACCAAATACATGTTTGAAAAGAAAGAATTCAACAAAAAATAGAACTATACCGAGAATTAAATTATTTTTGATAGAAAATACACTTACACGGAATACATTCATGTACAGGAAAAACCCATGCAGGTCGAGAAAACGCGTCAAACACAGTGATAAAACATTTACCTGAAAATACTGCTATCGTTACAGGGATGTGCACATGTCGAAAGAATTATCCCATTTTACTTTTATTCAAAAATGCATCTCAGAAGTCATGTAATCCATTGCTAACTCAACAGTAAAAGATGCTTGGACACACGTGGTCCATGCTGATCATTTTATTTGGTCAGGGAAAATATCAAAGGGAAAGCTCAGTGGGGTTGATTGAAAAAAATGGAAGTATTTTTTTTCAAAAATAAACATTACTCTTGTCTGTAAATTTGTAAATAAAATTTATGATTACATGGCTTAACTTTATTAAATCTAAAATAAAGCATGCGTTATTACGAATCATTCACCTTTTGAAGATGTTTTCCTGTGATAGGAGGGGGGGGGGGGATAAAACATGCATATTAACATTCTCATAAAAATAATTTAATAAAAACGTCTGAAACAGATTGGATTCATTTATGATTAATTATTATCAAATAAATACTGTGTATTGGCTTTATTAGACCTAATATAATTTTATTCAAAGTGATTTATAATTTTATGCACAATGCCGGGAAGAAAAAGTGAGCAAGTTCACATACCTCACGCTCCCCCAAAAGTCGAAGTGCTGTTTCATTGTGCTATGTACATCTATACACATTGTGTCCTATATATCTGCGAAGTTTGACGAAATTGTTTGCAGCGGTTTATGAGGAATTGCGCTGAAAAACTGCTCATCTCTATATTCAAGATATGGCCAAAATCTAAATGTAACAGTGCGGAAATATTCCCGAAATAATAAAGAATTCGGAATTTCCTGGTGATGTGCAAATACCGGTACACATATTGTCTCCTATAATTATCTGCAAAGTTTGACAAAACTCTGTGCAGTGGTTTATGAGAAGTTGTGCTGACCAAAAAAAAAAAAAAATTGACTGAGGGGTCAAAAACCATTATACCTCACGCAACTTGTTGCGAGGGGTATAATAAACGAGTTTGATTCTGTGGTACAATGATAATGAAAATATGATATAATTTCATGTGAATTAAATTTCTAGACATAGATGATTAATGATTATTAGGAAAAGCATATAAATATATATATATATAGAGAGAAAACACCCCGTAAGAATTGCACATCCTACCTACAATTAGCTTTTTAAAAATTCACTTGTCTGTTGTCCAGGTCTAGGTTCGACACGTACGTTTGAGCATAAGCGTCGGAACCGGAGGGGGGGGGTTACAAATATATACTTACATGTAGTATAGACATTGAACATTGCTGCGTAGGTTTAGCCCCCCCCCCCCCCCCCCCCCTCTCCCCCCACAAGTCGCAGCATAGGTTTAAAAGAAAAAAAGGAAAGTGTTGGTGTTTGGAGAACAATTTTAAGTTCGAACCTACACCCCCCCCCCCCCCCCCCCCCGGAATAGAATTTTCGCGTTTTGGAAAAGGGCATTAATATTCATTTTTATTAAGCTTGTCAGATTTTCTTGAATGTATGAAAAAAAATTCTTTGCACTTACATATTGTAGCCCCTACACTTTCAATTTGCTTCCGACGCCGATGCATTTGAGAAGGTATTTGAGAAAGTGCCCAATGTACCCATTCAAGTGATGTATATTTCACGTTTATTATATCCCCTGCTTGAAAAGTTGGAGGGTATATAGTAATCGTTATGTCCGTCCGTCTGCCTGTTACGCTTTGGGGTACCCATCTCTTATCCGCAAATCTTCTTATAACACTTAGTGAAATTTAATGAAATTTCCACAGAATCTTAGGTTTATTACATATTACCATTGGGCACCTCCTATTTTACTTTTTGACCCGACAGTATTTTGGGTTTAGCGACAACAGCAAAATATGGACTTTGCCATTATAACCATATGGAAAGGCGGGGGTATCATTTAGTGAGCTCATTGCTCACAATATCTCTAGTTTCTCTTTCATATTGGGCGTTTGGATTAACTTCTTGTCCAAATTAAAATTATTATTGAATTTATGAAGTTTCGACATCTGGCCTGAAAAAATCCTTGATCTGTCCTAAGGCTAAATAAATGGTACAGCACAAAATGCGTAGGATCTTAGGATCTTATACCTATTATTGCCCTAACGGATGGTTACAGAGAGAGAGAGAGAGAGAGAGAGAGAGAGAGAGAGAGAGAGAGAGAGAGAGAGAGAGAGAGAGAGAGAGAGAGAGAGTTCATTATACAAAATAGTAAATAAAAATTATCCGTATTCAACCAGTGTCAAATATCCATACCCTAGCTTATCTCCCAAATACTCCTAGAGAAATTATTTTTATATTAAACAAGAGGCCCACGGGCCTTATAGGTCACCTGAGCATTCTGCAACAACTTTCCAGTTATGATTCATGTTTTAAGCCAGATGCTATATGGCATTCACAATTTTGAAAGAGGCACCATTGATCATCATAACAATACACTTAGCAGTTGCTTAGCTTGGTTTATTGATTTAAATATGCCCAATAATAAGTTCATAGGATCTTCATGAACGTTTCATGAACATTTCATGAATAAAATTCATGAAAAATTCAAGGTAATTCATGAATTATTCATGATCACCTCGCAGGGGTACTGAATACCCATACGCAAGGTAGGGGGAAAAAAATGCATTCCAACTAATCAGTAATATTCAGCAATAATCAGTAATGCCCCTAACACTGTGAAATAAACCCCTGACCCTAGGTCCACACACTGCACAAATTTTAAAAAGGCACCGTTAAAATTGCCTATCAAAAAATAAATAAATGTTTTATAAATACAAAGGAGCAGATTTCAAACAATTAATTCATTTTCAGTATATAAGTAGAGCCCCACATCCACCCCTGACCCTGGGGCCTTGAAATTCAAAATTTTGCAAGATTAGGGCCCTTGCTCATCATAACTATTTAGGTAGTTCATCTGCTTCATACCCAGAGACAGAGAAGAAAATTTTCAAAGATTTAATGTATATTCACTATATAATCAATAGAGCCCCCCCCCACCCCCACACACCATAACCCCTGACCCTGGGACCATAAAATTCACATTTTGGTAGAGGCACTCTTGCTCATCATAACTATGTACTTAATTAGTTTATTTAATACCTAGGAGCAGAGAAGAAGATTTTCAAAGAATTCATGTATTTTTACTATATAATCAACAGAGCCCCACCCTAACACCAGAACCCCTGACCCTGGGACCATAAAATTCATAATTTTGGTAAAAGCACTCTTGCTCATCTTAACTATGCACTTCGTTAGTTTATTTAATACCTAGGAGCAGAGAAGAAGATTTTCAAAGAATTCATGTATTTTTACAATATAATCTATAGAGCCCCCCCCCCCCCCAACACCAGAAGCCTTGACCCAGGGACCATAAAATTATTCACAATTTTGGTAGAGGCACTCTTGCTCATCATAACTATGCACTTAGTTAGTTTATTTAATACCTAGGAGCATAGAAGGAGATTTTCAAAGAATTTGTGTATTTTCACTATATAATCAATAGAGCCCCCCCCCCCCCCTAACACCAGAACTCTTGGCCCTGGGGCCATAAAATTCACAATTTTGGTAGAGGCACTCATGCTCATCATAACTATGCACTTAGTTAGTTTATTTAATACCTAGGAGCATAGAAGGAGATTTTCAAAGAATTTGTGTATTTTCACTATATAATCAATAGAGCCCCACCCTAACACCAGAACTCTTGGCCCTGGGGCCATAAAATTCACAATTTTGGTAGAGGCACTCATGCTCATCATAACTATGCACTTAGTTAATTTATTTATATCTAGGAGCAGAGACGAAGATTTTCAAAGAATTCATGTATTTTTACTATATAATCTATAGAGCCCCCCCCCCCCCTACCAGAACCCTTGACCCTGGGGCCATAAAATTCACAATTTTGATAGAGGCACTCATGCTCATCATAACTATGCACTTAGTTAATTTATTTAATATCTAGGAGCAGAGAAGAAGATTTTCAAAGAATTCATGTATTTTTACTATATAATCTATAAAGCCCCCCCTACCAAAACCCCTGACCCTGGGGCCATAAAATTCACAATTTTGATAAAGGCACTCTTGCTCATCATAACTATGCACTTAGTTAGTTTATTTAATACCCAGGGGCAGAGAAGAAGATTTTCAAAGAAATCATGTATTTTCAATGTATATAATCAAGAGAGCCCCGCCCTAACACCAGAACCCCTGACCCTGGGACCATAAAATTCACAATTTTGGTAGAAGCACTCTTGCTCATCATAACTAACTACTTAGTTGGTTTATTTAATACCCTGGAGCAGAGAAGAAGATTTTCAAAGAAATAATGCATTATCACTACCTACTTATTTAGCCCTGCCCTAGCACTAGAACCCCTGATCCCAGGGCCATGAATTTCACAATTTTGGTAGAGGACTCAATGCTGATTACAATCATGCAAACAGTTTGACTGCTTGATGTCCAGGAGTAAAGAAGAAGATTTTCAAAGATTGCATTAATTTTAGTGGTTTTGGCCCCACCCCTCAGGCCCCAGGGGGGCAGGGATCATGAAATTCACAATTTTTGTTCCCTTTTACCCATAGATGCTTTGTGCCAAATTTGGTTGAAATTGGTTCAGTGGTTGCAGAGAAGAAGCTGAAAATGTTCAAAAGTTTACGAACGACGTACGACGTACGACGAACGACGACGGACGAAAACAGATAGCAATAGGTCACCTGAGTTTACTCAGGTGACCTAAAAAAATAGCTAGACTATCAAGCAGGGATACTGAAATCTCGAAAGACTCTCTATAACAACATAATTATAAAACAATTACATTCCTCAAAATGCACATACTTTGTGGTCGGAGTGACACATTTTTAAAAAATCTCAAATTTTAATTCGGTAGAAATGTCTGTCTTCCAAGAATATTTAAATAACCCCCCCCCCCCCCCGCCTAAAAAAAAATCAAATGTCTAAATGTCAATCTGGACAGGGGATGGTATTTCTCCGAGTGTTTGTGTGTTAAAGAGCGTATAGATGTACACATAAAAAATTTGTATTCAGGTTAATTGCTTTTAAGATTTGAAGTAAATAATTACCGTACATCAAATTACTTGGTTTAGATTTGAGATTATTACTAAAACAATCAGTTATAATTGAAAAATGAATTTTGCGACGCAAACGAACTGCAGACTATACACATTACTTTGTATAGAATGTTTATTAGAACTACATGTAGATAGACAATTCACAATAATAGCTTATGAACAGCAGTTATAATACCTCCCCCCCCCCCTTCAGCCGCGCAAATACCAAATAACCTCTTTCCACTTATGATATTTTCCCTGACCAAAATCTGATCAGCACGGACTAAGTGTATCGACGTGCTAGTCTGTACGGAGTAATGACAGTGTGTTTACCTGTTTACTATTGAGCTTTTACGGAGTTTATTTCTTTTTTGTGATGCATATTTCAATAAATGGAATTCAGAGTGTATATCACTTGACTTGTGCACATCTTCGAACCGATGCAGTAACCTTATTTCCAGGTATGGGTACGTTTAAAGCGTTCGAGGCGTTTTCTCGATATGCATCAATTGCATAGGAGCTGCAAATCAAAGACGTTGGTTGTTTTGTTCCATTTAAATGATATAATTTCAAAATGTGTTTGCACATTTTACTGCTATTTATTTCAAGTTTATTCTGCATAAATTGGCGCACTGTAGAAATACGTATTCGTACATCTGAATTTTTCTTCCACACTTGCATTTTTTTCTTTTGATTCAAATCAATAATTATTCAGAAATATGATTATCATGTCGTTTATTGTAGTTTTGAAATGTCTTGATCACCTCATGTGTTCTCATATGCTTTACCATCAGAGATGTGCACAAGTCGATACCCAAACCAAAAAATCATTCAAGTGTAACGAGCGCTTTGGGGTATATATCGTTACAATGAGACAAGGTATCTGAAAGAAATATGGCGGAATACGGCTATAGTTGGTGTGAAACAAGTCGTACATAGATGAAAATGTTGCGTTTTTTAAGAATTCATGTCAGCTTTAATTAACAGGACCAGTCCAAAGATTATTTCTATGTAGCTACATAGGTACTTTAACCTACCCAAAGTGCCCTTGGTAGTATTTTTACCTACTTTTTGCTATTGTGCCCTTGGTAGTATTTTTACCTACTTTTTGCTATTTACATTTTGTGGCCAAACGCATTAACGGCACAATATGATGAGCATCAAATCTAAAAACAGAGCCATACTGTTGATGAATACGACAAAATTCAGGCAAAAAAAAAATTACTTTGTAAATCAACAATTTTGCATAGTAATTTATGCAATATATATTGATTCTTTACAAATTGATCATTTGACCAAAATCTTTTTGTATTCATCATCAGTGACTCAGAGTCAGACTGTATTAAGAAATCTGCATGGTGCTCACTATATTGCGCAGTCCCTGAGATTTGCCAGAAAATGTAAATAAAGCAAAACGTACGTAAAAAATTGTTACTTTAAGTAGGTTTAAATATCTACGTATCTATTTATAGGTAGAAATATACTTGGATTGGACCTGATTAAAAGGACTTCTATTGTTAGATGCTATTCACCGATGTATGGTATGCACAAAAGTAACTTACTAAATGCTTGGGGGAAAACAGTCACATAAAATGCATGAAATACCTGTAATTTTGTTTCTCCCATCATCCTTCTTTGTTTCCTGTTTTACTGTAAATCCTCACCATTTTCACAAAATGAAGCATGTATATCTGTCAATCCTTCCATTATTGCATTTTTTCATTCTAATTTGTATATTTTTAATTTTGCCTGAGGTATCTCCTAAAAATAAATATTTATATTTAACTGTCAAATATTAAAGAAAACAGCGTTTTATCATTATGTATATGCACTAGGCCAATAGGCATTATAAATAGATCAACAAATCGTAAGGTTGATTACTCAAGTATCTAAAAATATTTTCAAATGTGTATCTTTTCAGATTCTAATCAATGATTTTATTATCTTTCAGATTTCAAAGAATAAATTGACTTCTCTCCACAAAGATCCTCTGCTGAACACCGCCATCATCTTCCATTCCACCACGCCAAGTAAGCCTCGCTTTCAATAAAGTCGGTGTGCTAATTACACAAAAGGATCCAAATGCTGTGCAAATTCAGTTGCATTTGAACAATCAATTAATTTTGAGATGCTGATGCACATTGGATGTTGAATTTGTTATTTTTTTCATCTTGGAAATGATATTTTCTGAGATAAATTTTTGAGATGTATTATTATATCTAAAACATCTAATTTTACTATTTTATAATGCATGTAGCTAATTAAGGTAATTAGTAAGAACAAAAGATAGAAACAGACTATATTATTTCTATGCAAGGTAACTCTTGCAACACTTATCTTTGTCAATGTTTGAAGCTTTGAGTTATCCTTCTTTAAAAACAGAAGAAAATCAAACCTATAAAAGAATTTCTCATTTTTTTATTGTTTCAGTCATTACACAAGTAAAACACAGTTTAATAATAATATTTCATGCTCCTATGAGCCCAAAAAAAAACTTTTCCCCCCAAAAAAAAATATATGAAAATTAAGTTGAAAGGCCTATTACAGAGTCCGTGCTGTAATTTTGGCAGGGGAAAAATACAAGTGGAAAGAAAGTTATTTGGTAT
>NW_026922645.1:0-19692 GCF_032062105.1 Saccostrea cuccullata
CAATACCTTAAAAGGGAATATAGCCCTCTACCTTAAGTGAGAATTGTGGCCCTCTACCTTAAGTGAGAATTATAGCCCTCTACAGTGAGAATTATAGCCCTTTGTAGCCCTCTACAGTGAGAATTATAGCCCTCTACAGTGAGAATTATAGCCCTCTACCTGAAGTGAGAATTATAGCCCTCTACAGTGAGAATTATAGCCCTTTGTAGCCCTCTACAGTGAGAATTATAGCCCTCTACAGTGAGAATTATAGCCCTCTACAGTGAGAATTACAGCCCTCTACCTGAAGTGAGAATTATAGCCCTCTACAGTGAGAATTATAGCCCTCTACCATAAGTGAGAATTATAGCCCTCTACCTCAAGTGAGAATTATAGCCCTCTACCATAAGTGAGAATTATAGCCCTCTTCTTAAGTGAGAATTATAGCCCTATACTTTAAATGATAATTATGGCCCTCTACCTTATGTGAGAATTGTAGCCCTTTACTTAAGTGAGAATTACAGCCCTATACTTAAGTAAGAATTGTAATCCTTTTAAAATATCTTAAGTGTGAATTTTAGCCCTCTAGCTCAAACAAACTATAGAGATCAAATTTTGTTCACAAAAATATTGCATTGATTGTTCTTTTTTTTCAATGGTCCTAAGATAAAAGCATTATTTATATGTTTCAGTCACAGTTTACTTCAAATGAACAACCACCAGAGGTACCTTTAGTACTATTTTTAACTCTTATTTTGAATATCCATAGTAATAGTATTTCTTTTTGTCTATTTCAGTTAGGTTTTGATTTCAATCATGCTCAGTCAGGCTATGTAATGATGACAAAATGGCTGCCAGACAATGAAGAGAACAAACTACCTGAATACGCAAATCAGTACTTAGGTAAGCTGGTAAATACCAAAGGAGTAGAAGTTTTTTAAAAGCCCGCACACTCTAGTTTTGTTAGCATCTATTCCAGAAAAAAGGAAATTGGAATTTTAATAAATTATTGTCATTTGACAATAAGTACAATGACTGTTGATAATGTACATGCTTACTAACTAGTTTTTGTTGTTGTAATCATGAGATTTCAGTAGGTTTTGCATATAAGGAGTTGTGGAATGCAGGTTAAACAAACAGTAAAGAAACTCACATTTTGCCTGTCAAAAGGTCTTGCGATTATTCTCAAACCAAGACAGTCCTTGTATTAAGCATACAAAAATTGTTCCTCCCCTTTATCCATGCATGTACATGTATTTTAAAATACCAACTGTAAGAAGAGGATTTTATTCCTTTTATAAAATGTGATCTGGCTGTATATCCAAGATGTTGAAGTTTAAAGAAAAGCTGAGAATGTTATATAGTTGAGATATTTCCTTGCCTACTTTCCAGGTGTGGCGGGGTTTGTCCTGAATGAGGAGTGGGAGCTGTTGGTGATCAGAGAGAGGTACAGTGTAATCAGGTCCAAGCCGTGGAAGTTACCTGGAGGACTCGCTGATAAAGGTACAGTATCATGAAGTCCCAGCTGTGGAAGTTACCTGGAGGACTCGCTGATAAAGGTACAGTATCATGAAGTCCCAGCTGTGGAAGTTACCTGGAGGACTCGCTGATAAAGGTACAGTATCATGAAGTCCCAGCTGTGGAAGTTACCTGGAGGACTCGCCGATAAAGGTACAGTATCATGAAGTCCCAGCTGTGGGAGTTACCCGGAGGACTCGCTGATAAAGGTACATGGCTGGGATCTCTACAGCATGTTGTTTGAATTACTTCCCTTTCCACATGGCAGAAGTTCAAAAAATTTTAATAGTACCTAAGATTTAGCTGCTTCTATGTAATTAATTGTGAGAAAACTGTGAATACTATTTTTGATAGATCATAAAAATTAAAATGAATAAATAAATTTCTTAAATTCATTTTTGAAGTTTAAATAACTATATTTGAAAGTTAATTTATGCACAAAAGCACTTTAAAATATTTTGAAAATAATATATAAAAATAATATATAAAAAGGAAACTGTTTTACAATTTGTTTTTTAATGCATTAAAAAAAATTCGAATGTCGATTTGTTTTATTTAATGATGGAACATTTATTTATAAGTCAGAAATGAATTTAATAGCTACACAAGTAAAACTACTATAACCTTGGTTGGAACACCTAACTTTTTTTTAGAAATCATGCTCTGGTATAGTGTAAAATCTAAGCAACTCAGGTTATACAATAAAACTTGAGTATCTATTAAATTTATTGTTAAATAATTCCTGACTGGATCTTTGATTCCTTGTCAGGTGAGGATTTGGCGGAGACGGCCAGGAGAGAGGTTCTGGAGGAGACGGGGATCCAGGCCGAGTTTGTGTCCGTGCTCGGCTTCCGTCATCAGCACAACTTCCGATTTGGTTGTTCTGACTGGTACTTTGTCTGTCTGATGAAAGCAGTTAGCACGGAAATCAAACATTGTCCTCAGGAAATCGCAGACTGTAAATGGATATCTGTGAGTTGACTTTACTGTAAATGGTTATCTACAGGTTTACATGTGTATATCAAGGCTTTACTGTAAAGGGATATCTGTGAGTTAATGTTTTATCTTTACTGTACATGGATATTGTCATAGCTTTGCTGTAAAGGGATATCTGTAGTTTATATCATGATAGTGACGTATAGTGAGATTGTAGTAGTCTTCACCTCCTTAGTTTTTGTATAATTTTTCAAAACAACATAATCTTGATCCAAATCAAATACTAGTGGGGTTTTTTGCTTTGGGTAAATATACAAACTTGTGAATGACCTACCAGTACATACTTCAGTACCTACACACTTATTTTGACTGATTCCAGACTGATGAATACTTAGCTGACCCTGATTGATTTATTTACTTCAGTGAACATGTACCTATTTTTACTTACTCCAGATTGATGAGTACTTAGCTGACCCAAACCTGACAGCTGCCAACAGGTTCTTTGCAGAATGTTACCTCAATCACCAGAAAAATGGCAATCTGACCATATCCCCCTCACTGGTGGATTCATGGAACAAGAAGTTTAAAAACAATATTTACAGTATTCAACCTGTACCAAAGGTTAGTCTTCATGTTTGACAATAAAGGAAAACAAAGATCACAGTAGATTTTGTAGCCTATAGCTTGCTACATATACATCTAACTAAATAATTAGGAATTTAGCTTGCAATATCTAGATCTGTTAGAAAATTTTAAAACTTTATTCAAATTTATTTAAAGCATTTTTAAAAATAGTGTGATTTAATGTAAATATATAGAGAGCAATTTTTACATACAAGTACCATACTTCCCACAGATGGATTGATTGGCTACAGGTAACAGATGTGATTTTTGTCCCCTTATTTTTTGGAAAAGAGAGGGGATATTCAATTTTTTTTTGTGGGGGGGGGTGTCAGTTTGTCTATCTTTCATACTGTCTTTTATGAAATCACTATCCTTGTTCACAACTTTTCAAGGAGAAAAGATAAAGTTTTCATGTTTCTCCTACGTATGCTGTCAGAAAATCCAAATTTATGATTTTTTTTGTCAGTGACCTTGACCTGGAAGTTTTGACATACTTTTTATAAATTTTAACACTGCATAGATATAACTTTTTAATGAAATAAGAAGGGGCATTCATATTTCACACATATATTACTTGTGAAAACATGTTCAGAAAGATCATTTTGTGACTTCATGATCCAAAATTAAAAGACCTAATTATCAAAAAAATCAACTGTGGCCATACTTTTTTGTCCAGAAATAAGAAACTAACACACATGTCTTATTCCCAATATCAATAATATAAAGTAGAGAATTGGTGATTTAATCTTTAACTTTTCATCTGAAAATAGGCTTCTTGAAATTGCAATGCTCTTAAATTTTAAAGAAAACACTTATCTAAGGAAAAACTGACTAACTTTTTGGTTTCATGATGTGATCAATTGAGTGGTTTGCTTGATAATTTGCATAAAACGCCATAGGCATTTATGCATAAAATTATCACGCTAACCAATCGATTGATCATCATCATGAAACCAAAAAATCTGACAGTTATTCCTTTTACTGTGGTTTCTTCAATTAACGTTTGCATCAATTAATAATTGTGTATTTTGTAAAACAGACATTTTCTAGGATACGAAATTTCGTGGACAAAAGCATTGCTTATACAAATGACTAACATATTTCTTCATTCAATGGACTTTTAAAGTCATGGATCTGCTTAACAATGAAATCCTTGAAAATTTATGCTCAACGAATATAGATGAAACCACAGTATTTACATTCTCTTGACTGGGCAAATCCATGTGATTTAAGCCCCCCTTCTGTTTCTATTTTTCCCGCCCTGCTCTTGATTTTTTTTTTTAACCATGCCTATCAATGAACCAGTAGATTTATTAGAAATAAAGTAAATTTTCTAATTGTAATTTTGACTCGGACCAAGACATTGGAAATGTAAATATATGAGTATACTTTCAGTGAAATAACAAGATATGAGGGCACACCTTGATCCAAGAAATGAAACATGTTTTGTAATCTTCAGAAACAGTTCTATCATTATATAACTCCATATGTTTTAGATCAGAGATTGGGCTCTCTATGTAATATGGAAAAATAACATATAAATTTACTATATGTATATATCAAGAGAAAATTAACCTGAAAAATAAGACATTATTTATCAGTTAGAAAGAAAGAATTAATCTACACTACATATGATGTTACAAAAGCCAACATGGCCAACAACTCTTAGAAAGATATTAGCTCTGTATTTAGAAAAAAAATACAATTAGGGTATCTTTTTTTACTCTTTCACTCCATCATATTTGACTAATAGCCTGAACTGAAGAAACAAGGTACATGTATATTCTTTTCATTTCCTTTGGACAAATTTTTTTAGTTGCTTGCATTTGTTCTAAAATTTACAAAGGAAATGGCCTTATTTATAAAGTTGTTATCAAAGATTTTCTATCACACAGTTTTAGTTAACACGTACCGTACAAATGTCAGATGAAATAATACATGATTCTGTAAATGTCATTGACAAGTATTAGTACAACACACCTATAAAATCTGCTTATCTCATTTCTTACAAAGTACATCAGAAAAAAGGAACTAATTATGTCACGATAATGTCAATCATACGGTATCAATGGAATTGAAAGCGAGATGCAAATTTGGCAATTTTCTTTAAGGTAGAATGGAATACCTCCATGTTATGACATAATACATGTAATATGTTTGAAGTATTGTTTTGATTTGCATGAGTGCTTACTATCAGGTCAAAAATTGTAGATACACTTGGAGTTTAAAAGATATTAACACTCTGTAGCTATTTCAGTGCAAGTTCTCACAAGTTGGGATTTTTACTAGAATAGACCAAAAAATATAAAATTTACTTATAATTATACTATGAACATTTAAAAAGCAAACTCTGTAAAAGAAATAGTTTAAACATTGCAGCTTTTGAACAGCTGTACTTCAATTGTTTAACTGTCCACTACCTGGTGTGCGACGAGGCGTGGATAAGTATGAGTACTTCACATTGTGCTGAATAATTACCAATCAATTATCAGTCAACTGGGCTGGTCTTCTGTATTATTTTATTAGCTCACTTCGGCTCAAGTGAGCTTTTCTGATCAAAATTTGTCCGTCGTCTGTCGTCGTCGTCGTTGTTGTCGTAAACTTTTCACATTTTCATCTTCTTCTCAAGAACCACCGAGCCGATGTCAACCAAACTTGCCACAAAGTATCCTTGGGTAAAGGGGATTCAAGTTTGTTCAAATGAAGGGCCACGCCCTTTTCCAAGGGGAGATAATTATGAATTAGAGAAAAATTAATGGCATTTTTTAAAAGTCTTCTTCTCAACAACCACTGGGCCAGGAAAGATGAAGATCCTATGGAATCATCCTCAGGTAGTGTAGATTCAAGTTTGTTCAAATCATGACCCCCAGGGGTAGGGTGGGGCCAAAATGACCGATCAAAGTTTTACATAGGAAGATATAGGAAAAAACTTTAAAAATCTTCTTTTCCTGAATCACTGGACCAGGAAAGATGAAACTCATACTGAATCATCCTCAGGTATTGTAGATTCAAGTTTGTTCAAATCATGACCCCCGGGGGTAGGTTGGGGCCAAAATGGCCGATCAAAGTTTTACATAGGAATATATAGGAAAAATCTTTAAAAGTCTTCTTCTCCAGAACCACTGGGCCAGGAAAGATGAAACTCATATGGAATTATCTTCAGGTAGTGTAGATTCAAGTTTATTCAAATCATGACCCCCGGGGGTAGGGTGGGGCCAAAATGGCCGATCAAAGTTTTACATAGGAATATATAGGAAAAATCTTTAAAAGTCTTCTTCTCCAGAACCACTAGGCCAGGAAAGATGAAACTCATATGGAATCATCCTCAGGTAGTGCAGATTCAAGTTTATTCAAATCATGACCCCCGGGGGTAGGGTGGGGCCAAAATGGCCGATCAAAGTTTTACATAGGAATATATAGGAAAAATCTTTAAAAATCTTCTTTTCCTGAATCACTGGACCAGGAAAGATGAAACTCATATGGAATCATCCTCAGGTAGTGTAGATTCACATTTGTTCAAATCATGACCCCTGGGGGTAGGGTGGGGCCAAAATGACTGATCAAAATTTAACATAGGAATATATAGGGCAACCTTTTAAAATTTTCTTTTCAAGTATTTCAAAGCCATGATTAGTTGAATTTATAAGGAAACATCCTCAGGTAGTGTAGATTCTAGTTCGTTCAAATTATGATCCCCTGGGGGGGGGGGGGGGGGGGGGGTTTAAAATTCAAGCCCCCCCCCCCCCCCACCTCAGTAAACCTTCAGTTCTGATCTGATATGTGCTTTTTCCTAGCCGATGTGCTCAGGTGAGCGCTGTGGCCCCTGGGCCTCTTGTTCAAGAAGTAACAGTTTGGTCACAAATCAGCTAGCTGTTGTATATGGTCCCAAACTTTTAAATGAATGAAATGGCTTCTGAATGAGACACATTTTGGAAAGTAATTGTCCAGGCATTGTCTTCAAAATAGTTCAAAGCTGGAAACTACAACTGAAAGAAGGTGCGATTTTTTAAGTATGTGATTAAATGCTTATAATTTCTGAAATAGCACCCAGGTTTTTTCAACCCCTGGAAAACAAAGAAGGATATCTCTTTCGTTTGGATCTTCTAATCCAAAGATATTTAAATGCATCTGATATTTTCCATTTGTATTTATATTTCCCAGTTTTTTTACGCTTATTTTTGTTGAAATCAAAAAAAATACTAAGAAATATTTCTTTTCGGTTTTGTTAGCTCACCTGAGTCGAAGTGAGCTTTTCTGATCACATTTTGTCCGTCCATCTGTCTGTAAACTTTTCACATTTTCAACTTCTTCTCAAGAACCACTGGGCCACTTTTAACCAAACTTGGTACAAAACATCCTTGGATAATGGGGACTTTGAATTGTTAAAATTAAGTCCTTTCCAAGTGGAGATAATCAAGAAAAGACAAGAATAGGATGGGGTCATTAAAAAATCTTCTTCTCAAGAACCAGTGGGCCAGGAAAGCTGAAACTTATGTGGAATCATCCTAGGGTATTGTAGATTCTAAATTGTAAAAATCATGACCCGGGGGGGGGGGGGGGGGGGGGGGGGTGGGGGGGGCATGGCCACAATAGGGAATCAAAGTTTTACATAGAAATATGTAGGGGAAATCTTTAAAAATCTTCTTCTCAAGAATCAGTGGACCAGAATAACTGAAACTTATGTGGGAGCATCCTGGAGTAGTGTAAATTTTAAATTGTTAAAATCATGACCCCCGTGGTAGGGCGAGGCCACAAAAGGGAATCCAAGTTTTACATAGAAATATAAAGAAAAAAAATCTTTAAAAATCTTCTTCTCAAGAACCACAGGGCCATTAAATTTGACACAAAGATTTTTCCTATATATTTCTATATAAAACTTTGATTCCCTATTGTGGCCGCTCCCAAGCCCCGGGGGTCATGATTTCAACAATTTAGAATCTAAACAACCCCAGGATGCTTCCACATAAGTTTCAGCTTTTCTGGCCCAGTGGTTCTTGAGAAGATTTTTTAATGACCCCACCCTAGTTTTGTCTTTTCTTGATTATCTCCCCTTGTGAGAGGACCTGGCCCTTAATTTTCACAATTTAAATTCCCCTTTACCCAAGGATGCTTTTTACCAAGTTTTGATTTGTTGAAATTGGCCCAGTGGTTCTTGAGTTGAAAATGCGAAAAGTTTACAGATGGACAGCCAGCTAGACAGACAGACAGACAGCTAGACGGACAAAATGTGATCAGAATAGATTTAGAAGTACATGTATTATTTATTTTACTAAAAAGTAATACTAGTGATTCTGTCATGTCTTGAAAGATAAAAGAAACCTCAAATGTGGGAATGACTTGTTTAACAAAATTCAATTTTAGCAATCTCAACACCCTCACTACAAATGCCAAAATTGAATCCTTGCTAAAATTTTTGCTTAAACAGTATAATGGTCTATTGGTAAACTATATTTTAGACTGTATTGATATGGAGGCCTGTACATGCCATATCATCATTTGCTTTAAATGCAAAGTAAAGGGTTATTAAGAGAAATTTTGTATCCTAAAACAAAATGATAAAAGTAAAAAATTAGCCTCTTAAATGTTGTATATAAATTAGGCTCAGGGTGCATTGCTGAAAGAATTAAAAAATTCTTAGATAAGCTAATACATGGGGACCAAACAGGATTTATTAAAGGTAGATTTATTGGTGAAAATATTAGACTAATATATGATATTATGCACCAAGCAGAGTCAAGAAATATACCTGGTCTCTTAATGTTTATCGACTTTGAAAAAGCATTTGATACCATTTCATGGAACTTCATAAATCAAACACTTTGTTTCTTCAATTTTGGTCAGTCAATTAGAAATTGGATAAGATGTTTCTATAATAATATAAAGTCCTGTGTTATTCAAAATGGGATTGTGTCTCAGTATTTTTACCCTGAAAGGGGTTGTAGACAAGGTGATCCTATTTCACCGTACCTTTTTTTACTTTGTGCAGAGATTCTAGGTATTTTAATTAGAAAAAATAAGGATATTAAAGGTACAACTATTGATGGTGAAGAATACAAGTTGTCCCAATACGCAGATGATACATCAGTTATTTCTGATGGCTCTCCGAGCTCATTGGATGGAATTACAAGAGTGTTAGATTATTTTGCATCAATCTCGGGTCTAAAAATAAATTTTTCTAAAACTAAATTAGTCTGGATTGGAAGTAAAAAATTCTCAAAAGATGTATTTCATCACTCAAGATGGAAGTTGGATCCCAGTACTACATCCTTCGATTTACTAGGTGTTAAGTTTTCTGTTGATTTGCATGAGATGGTAGATATTAATTACAAATTAAAAATTGAAGAAATTTAAAAAACCATGTCACAATGGAAAGCTTGCAAACTTACTCCTCTTGGAGGACTGACTGTAATAAAAACATTACTAATTCCTAAACTAAATCATCTTGTACTCACTTTACCAAATCCTAATGATGATGTCATGAGTGCTTTTGAAAAAGACTTGTATAATTATGTTCCCCAAACGAAGTTTGGGAACATATTGTTTTTACTTTTTCTGAATTTTTTCTTTGTTCTCCGGTACTTTTTTGTCCGCGAGTGTTCTCGTAAACTACTCATCCGATCTAGGTGAAACCTTTTTAGGGTCACTAGGTATGTTATGTAGATGTGCGGAACGAAGGTCATTTTGCGCGCACGTGCGTGCAGGTGCGCGCACGTGTAACACGTGAAATGACCAATATAATAGATTTAGCCGTAACTTTTTAAATATTGGATGAAATGCTTTGAAACTCATAATATAAGGATATAATAGTAGTATAGACATGATGACATGGTCAAAATAGCAAGATCTCACGCGCATGCAGGTGCCCTTCGCTGCGATTGGCTGAAACTTAAAGTCTAAATATCTATTTTGTTTTCTGACAAAATCCTTTGAAATTTTGAACATAGTCTTACATTATGAAGATCTACAGCATGATATATAAGAATAATCATGAACGCACGCACATGCACGTGTGCTGCAATCTGATTGGCTAAAACTTTAAATGCCTAAAACTTTCTTGGTTCTCAATAATACAGGGTGAAATTTCAAATATGAATAGATATAATGATTGCCTACATTATACTACTATCAAAAGTAAATACATGGACGTGCATGCACATGCGACCGCACACAATGTATTAAAAGACAGTATACTTGAGTGTTTGATGTTCATGCAGAATTAAGAACTTCTAAATGTCAAGACATGTAACATACTGAAGCATGCAGATCTTTTTACCCTTGACCTTGAAACTTAGGTCAAGGTCACTGGTAACCTGAATAAAATGTTGATATTAACTATTTACCAAAATCACCTTGACCTATGAACTTGAAATCGACCTTAACCTTTGTCCTTGACCCAAGGGTAAAAAGAAACATGAAGTACATGTACATGTATCTAGAAACACCTTTCAGAGTTTATTTCGGTTGACAGGTTAGAAGTTAAAGAGGTGGTGGTTTTTAATGACCTTGACCTTTCATCCAAATGTCACAATCAATCTTAAGTTCTTGGAATAAGATACAGGATTCAACTCCAACGTTAAATAGGTTAAGAATAAAAATAACCCCCCCTCCACACACACACACACAAACAAATCAAATTAATGGCAACGTAGAGAATCACTGTTAAACTCAAATAACACCTCGGACCCACATAAAATTTCAGGAAAACTGCAGAAAAGAGCTCGAGGAAAGTGCATTAAAATATTTCATTTGAGTTTCCAAAGTATATAGAAATTATTAATTTATACAACAAAAATTACAAATCCTGTCGTGTTTAAAATTAAAGTGCAGATGACCAAAGTTGGCATATAAGCCTTTTATAGCCTATTTATTCAGATGTCGTTAATAGCATTCGATTCTACTGATTTGAAATAATATTTTAATACCAAGCATCCTTTGTTTAATTTACCTTTGAAATTTATTTGAATTTTTTTTAGAATTACGCAATCCCCAGAAATAGCGATTTTCGGTATATTAAAAAAATCAATATACATGTACGCTCCTTCGTAAAATAATCAGATATTTGCATTCATGAAAAAAATATTAATAAGAAGGTGTTAAACAATATAGGTCACATTAGCTGACACGAATGTCTTTTTAAACATCTCTTGTAAAACCCAGAGAGTAGCCCCCTATGCATTGGAAAAAATGAATAGTTCCGGTCAAAAAACCTTTATATATTTATTTACAAAGTATATAAAATTTACCAGGCACAGGTATCAGAGTTGTCAAAATGGCCTGAGAGGAAATATTAAAAAAATTCTGAACAGAAAGGAAAATCCCTTTTCCATGTATGGAACTACTATTGAATAAGTTCATTTTGATTGGTTAGGTATTGGCGTGATACCCTTAGTCGACTTTAACCCTGCCTTGTCGTCGGAATAAAACCAACTTTGAGCCCGAGGTTAAAATAAGTAGAGAAATAAAATGTGAATCGATATATTAAAAATATGACATATGCTTGAAAAATGGTAAATTTATATATGTATTTTTTTCTTTGATTCGCGGGATAGAAAGATATGTTAATCGCTTAATCAACATGCCATAATCATCTTGCATATGCATGTACATGTACGTGTGCGCGCATGCAAAACGTTAAACAATATATCGTTGATAGTTGATATCATTGTAACTTTTATATTCTTAAATGAAATCTTGGGATACTTAGCATATTTAAAAAAGGTCTTAGAGGAATAAGGCACGATAAGGGACATGGGGAGCGTTTGGGGAACATCTGTAACGGTCCCCGTTACAATTAGCACTAGTTTTCTATGGAATAATAACAATCATAAAGTCAAGAAAAATGTAATGATTCAAGAGCATAAATTTGGGGGCTTAAAAATGATAGACTATAAAAATTTTGTTACATCATTGAAATCTAGTTGGATAAGGTGGGTTATGTGCTCAAGTGCAAAATGGGTTAAACTACTTGAAGCAGAATTGGGAATAAGTATAAATCATCTTTGGCTGTTTGGAATTGACTTTATTAAGGATCTGAGTAGTACCACGAAAAATAAATTTTGGAAAGATGTTTTCTCTAGCTGGTGTAAAGTAAATCAGGCTAAAGCTATAGCTGATTTAAGTCCTCTCCAAGAACACATATGGCATAATCCAGAAGTTACCATTGGTGGCCAGTCAATTTTCATCAAAAGTTACTTTAATTCGGGCTTTGTTTTTATCAATGATTTCTTAGATTTAAATGGAAACTTTAACAGTTTTGATTTTTTTCAAAATAATTTGAAGGTAAATACAAACTATGTTGAATATGCCAGACTAAGAACAGCAATTAGAAAGAGACTATCATGTTCTAAAAATTATGAAATAAAGCCAAGGCCTAGACCAATGCTTCCATCCAGCCTTGAAATTTTCTTAAAGAGTAAAAAAGGGTGTAATGATATGTATAATGTTCTCATTAGGAATAAAAAGGGCAATATAACTTCAGTTATAAAATGGAGTGAAAATGGGGAAGAATTTAGTGAAAAATACTGGGAAAAAATTGTTGAGCTACCTTTCAAAACAACCCAAGAATCAAAACTTCAATGGTTACAATTCCAAATCTTACATAGAATAATTCCTACTAATTGCCATCTTTTTAAATTAAGACTTATTGATTCACCATTATGCTCCTTCTGTGAGAAAGATATTGAAACTATTGATCACCTTTTTGTTGAATGTTGTGTTGTAAAAGAAGAATGGTTAGAGATTGAAGAATGGATCTTGCAAAAAGTGAACAATTAAGTCTGTTTGTTTTGATAGACAATCAATTTTATTTGGTAAATTTTTAAACAGAAACTTCTACAAGTTAGAAAATCTACTTATTCTGATTATAAAACAATATATTTTTGCAAGTAAGTATGCCAAAACTATAAAATTAAACGTTGAGACTTTAAAAATTGTTATTACTGAAAGAATTAGAGTAGAAAATTTTCTTTTGTTAAAAAATTGTAAATATGATGAATTTGAAAGACACTGGCAGGAAATAGTTGAAAAACTTTAAAAAATTTTCTTACCGTAACCTGTTCAATAAAGTGTGTGCCCTCTCATGTTTCTCTCGCTCACTTTCTCGTTTCTTCCCCCCTTTCTCTCCCCCCTCTCTCTTTCTACATAAACTTTCACACTAGTTTTTATTATTTCTTTTTTTGTTTTTGCTTTATTATAAACCTTCTTATATATGTATTTATATATACATCTGTTTCATATTTGTGTAATTTATGTGAAAGTTGAAATAAATTTCTCAAAAAAAAAAAAAAAAAAAAAAAAAAAAATTGAGCTGGAGAACAATTTTGGCCTATTTATTTTGTACGACTTAAATCGTCAATTTGTCTTTCTCTTTGCAGGACTTTCTACAGAGTGGTGCTCATTAACATCTGTGAGGGAATGGAATAGACTGATTCAGACTGTGATAATTAAAGAATGCAAACTTTTTAATTTTTTATGAAATTTATTTTTCACTTGGGCAAAATAATCAATCAGCTTCATTCAAACTTTATTACAAAACAATGAGAGGAAGAAAATCAAGAGAATGAGAGAAATCCAGGGATCAATAACAAGATAGGATTAAACTGTGATTCTATAGGCTGCAGGATGTACTAACATCTAGTCCACTCGCTAAACTTCCTAAACAGTAATTAAAATCACAACAAATGGCAAAAACGAAGTCAATAGATTTAGAAGTATTAGGCTGCTTTAATTGATTTTTTTTTCTCAATAAGATTCAGAATGTTAATAATGTTTTATTTTACAATTTTATATTTTTATTTCTCAGAAATAAATATCATAGTTAAGCAATTGACTTCTTCTTCTGAATAATATGGATGGGTCACATGTGTTTGTCCTTCTTGCTGTCCAAGTACTGCTAAAATTTTAGCATGCTTTTAGGTACAACCTTGGACAGAGTTGAAGTAGTAACAACAGTATCGCAGCACTGATTACAACGCTATTTATCACTGTATAAGTGGAAATTCTAGCGAGACGCAAATTTAGCAATTTGTCCTTTAAAAACATTTTTAGCGAGATGTAATTTTAGCGATTTCAAAATCTCACTAAAGAAACTATTAGTATTACAAATAAAATAGAATTAATTTTTAGTGATATTCAATTCTAGCAATCTCGATCGGCAGTCTTGCTTATAATGTCAAAATTCATTCTTCACTAAAAATTCTGCTTATATGGTAGTAGTAGCTCAATTTATATAGACCGAGACAGTTCTGATTTTGATGCTATTAATACTTAGTCTAATAACGTAGCTCATTTTAAAATATTGACAGAACTGGTTTACCATAGTATTTATGGTAAGAACTTGATTTTATTGATGGCACGTTTTGGAATAACATAACCATGAATTATGATAAAGTCACTGTGACCTACTTTTCAGTGAGTATATACTGAGATCCTAACTTCCTAAGATGAACTGACAAGGATTGATAATCTTTTAAGTGTTCTTATTACCACACCCATTGTCCAATATCGTGCTGTCATGAATAATTTTTATCTCCATCATAGCCTCATCCGTAAGTTCGGGTTTGGTAATAATCAGCCAAGTGGTTCTAGGAGGCCATTTTTGAGTAACCAAGTAACCATTACATTCAACTCTTATTGTCTCCTCTTGTTTAAGGGTCACTGCCCTATTTTACAGAATCAATAAAAACTCTTTAGGAATAAATACAAGTACTGTGAAATCACATATTTTCTTGGGGTCAAATTTTCATCGTTTGAAGTAATAATACGGGTTCTTGGAGTTTCAATTTCGTGGATGAAGAATTGTTGAGTTAGTTATACAGATGACATTTTACATTTCGTGGTGGACATAAATTCATGGGTCTCTTCATACCTTGAAAACAACGAAAATTAACCCTACAAAAATTAGCGATTTCACAGTATGTGACAGATTTAATAAAATTGGCCAAGAGGCTCTTGAGATCTGGCAGAATTGTTGCTACACACCACAGCAAAATCTAATGACTGACAGAATTGTTGCAACACACCACTGCAAAATCTATGAAAAGAGTTTTTTCCCCTTTCTCTGGACTTTTGAGGTGGGATGATAATCTCTATTACTCTCTCTCTCTCTTATCACTGGAATGATATACAGATGAACTTTGGTATCTCAAACTCCTATATCTCGAATACCATGGATATGTCAAAGTGATGTGGCAGTCCCAACCACATAGTCTTTAAGTATATAACCTTTGATATCTTGAATCCTCAGACATCTCAAAGTTTTTTCTCAGTCCCATCAGGTTTGAGATAACAAAGTTAGACTGTATATTAGTTCAATATCAATAGAAGAGCCCACTTGAATTTTTTTTTCGCAAAAAAGTAACAATAAATGGTGTAATATAACATATTTGTATTAACGACAGACATTCAAAACAACAATTCATTAACATGATATTGTAAGTAAACTGGAATCTAATTATTCAGTGAAAGATCAGTGGTGAATGATTTTTCTCCAATTATAGCCATATACCTTTCTGATTGTCAACATAACAAGCTGTAGTCAACTTAACATATACATCCAATAGAAATATCAAATCCAATAAAATCTTTAAAATTCATTTTAAATATATTTAAATTTAAAGAGGAAAAAAATCCTCTGCACGGGTACAAAATGTGAATTGAGCAATACATAAAACTGCATGTATCTAAATTTGACCCGAATATGACCTAGTTACATCATTTGTAAGCCATAATTACAGACAATACATTAATTATTAAATAAAAAAAAATAATTATATTAGGCTTTTTAAAAATGTCAAAAAATGGAAGCTTTTAATTAATTGTCAATTCCCATTTCCAAAGAAAAATATGTAGAAAAATGATCCACTGCTTTAGCAGTTTTGTGAACATTGATTTACACTCTGGCTTTAGTAATAACAAATAATTACATGTACCTGGTATAGCAAATAAATATAGGATCTCCCATGATTTGTAGTTGGATTTTTATCTAACGAGTTGTGTGTATTTTATCCCCTGCCTTGGCAAGGGGATAAAAACCCACAACGAGTTGAATAAAAGTCATATCCAACTACAAATCATGGGAGATTCTTTTTATCCTATGTTTAATATTTCACGGCCAATGTTTTACACTGTTTTTAGAATGGACTGCAAAAATAATTATGACGTCACGGCTGAACTTAATAGTGGGATATCAAAACAAGAGGCCCATGGGCCACATCGCTTACCTGAGAAGCTTTGACCATGCTGTTTTTTACCAGATTTCCCCCTTGTAATACATAATTGTGACCCCACACTACCCCACTGGTCATAATTTTGACAATTTAAAATCTACACTATCCAAGGAAGCTTTCACATAAGTTTCAGCTTTTCTGGTGCAGTGGTTCTTGAGAAGATTTTCAAAGATTGTTCCTACATATTTCTATGTAAAAATTTGAATCCCCATTGTGGCCCTGCCCAACCCCTGGGGGTCATGATTTGAACAGTTTAGAATCTACACTACCCCAGGATGCTTCCACATAAGTTTCAGCTTTCCTGACCCAGTGGTTCTTGAGAAGGAAATATTTAAAGATTGTTCCTATATATTTGATAACGATAAGTAAAACTTTGATTCCCCATTGTGGCCCCACCCTACCCCCAGGGGTCATGATTAGAACAATTTAGAATCTATACTACCCCAGGATGCTTCCACATAAGATTCAGCTTTCCTGACCCAGTGGTTCTTGAGAAGGAAATATTTAAAGATTGTTCCTATATATTTGATATGTAAAACTTTGATTCCCCATTGTGGCCCCACCCTACCCCCAGGGGTCATGATTAGAACAATTTAGAATCTACACTACCCCAGGATGCTTCCACATAAGATTCAGCTTTTCTGGTTCAGTGGTTCTTGAGAAGAAGATTTTAAAAGATTTTTCCTATATATTTCTTTGTAAAACTTTGATTTTCTATTGTGGTTCCGCCCAACCCCCGGGGGACATGATTTCAACAATTTAGAATCTACACTACCCCAGGATGCTTCCACATAAGTTTCAGCTTTTCTGGCCCAGTGGTTCTTGAGAAGATTTTTAAAGATTTTTCCTATATATTTTTATGAAAAAAATTTGAATCCCTATTGTGGCCCCGTCCTACCCCCAGCGGTCATGATTTGAACAATTTAGAATGTATACTACCTTAGGATGCTTCCACATAAGTTTCAGCTTTTCTGGCCCAGTGGTTCTTGAGAAAAAAATTTGTAAAGATTGTTCCTATGTATTTCTATGTAAAACTTTGATTCCCCATTGTGATTTTTTTAATGACCCCACCCTATTTTTGTCTTTTCTTGATTATCTCCCCTTTTGAGGGGACTTGGCCCTTCATTTTAATAATTTAAACTCCCATTCACCCAAGGATGCTTTGTACCAAGTTTGGTCAAAATTGGCACAGTGGTTCTTGAGAAGAAGTCGAAAATGTGAAAAGTTTACAGACGGACAGACAGACAGACGACGGACAAAATGTGATCAGAAAAGCTCACTTGAGCCTTCAGCTCAGGTGAGCTAAAAATGTCCAATGAGTCATATCCATGGGATAACGGGGTAAACATGGGATAAATTACAAATAAGCAACTGTTCACTTAATTTGTTAGCAAAAGTACAACTCTCCACTGTCCCCAGTTATCTATAGGACTTAGTTAGGCTGATCTATATGTCTGAAATTTAGAGTGTTTTATTATACTTTTGTTAATAGAAGTTCTTACTAAAACTAGTGGCTAGGTTAGCACAAGATGTACTACCGGTACTGTTTATCACTCTGTTATATTTTACATTACTCTGTATTTATATATTTCACCCCCCCCCCTTATGTGGGTGAGTGTTTAATAAAATTTCCTACCCCATCGTCCTATCCTCTTTGCTTCTCGTGGAAGAAGTTATTAAAATCATAACTTATATCAGAATCAATGGACTTTTCTTTGAGGAGGAGCTCTGCTTTGCAGGTGTTCCCTTTTTTGCCAGACGACTTTTTTATACCCCCTGCTTGAAAAGTGGGAGGGTATACTGTAATCAGTATGTCCGTTCGTCCGTCTGTACATATAGCTGTACGTCCGTCTGTCTGTTACGCTTTGGGGTACCCATCTCTTATCTGCAACTCTTCTTATACAACCGAGTGAAATTTAATGAAACTATCACAGAATCATTATTACATATTGCCATTGTGCACTTCCTATTTTACTTTTTGATCCGACACATATTTTGGGTTTCCCAGCCACAGTAAAACATGGACTTTGCCATTATAACCATATAGGAGGGGGGTATCATTTAGTGAGCTCATTGCTCACAGTACCTTTAGTTTGTAACTTTAAAATTATTACTAAAATATACCTTAATTTGAAGAGGTGATTCCAAACTCTGTCTTAAACTAGATATAACTTTTTTGTAACTTTTCTCACTTAGTTTAAAAACTGTTTTTTCAAATTGGACAAATTTCTTATACCAATGAATGCATATTTTTCACATTTTTTTTTCATTAGTACATGTATTGATGAAAATTTACATTTGTGTGAATCTGTTAAAGAGTATGTATCAAGTCATTTTAAATAGTGACTTACAGTAAGTACAGGTTATTAGGCACAAAAAATCTAGTTTATCCTCCAAAAGAGATGCTCATTGCGAACACAGTAGTAAATATTTAGACGATGAAAAAACAGGTATACTTGTCAATTGTGATGATAAACTTGTATCAATATTAAAAATAAAATTACTCTCTAACTCTTTAGAAATGAAAACAAATTTTTGCTGCTTAAAATCACAACAGGGGTAAATTTAAAAAAATCAGACAGGAACTACAAAATTGCACATAAAAAATACATTTCTGTCCTAAATCTTGAATCATAATAAATACGCAGTACAGTTAAGGTGCGCAATGGAAATATCGACTAAATTTTGTATTTAAAAATGTGTTCGTAATCGGGGTGGCGATTATTTTTAATACATTATTTATATCGGATAATTGTAATTATGATTAATAACTACATATCGAGGACGATTATATTTTATATTTAGACTAGTCACGTGATGCGGCCTAACGATGAGCACATTGACTTGAAGTATTGATGTCACATATAAATTTCACTAGTGCAAGGACATAACCAAGTTGAAATACCAAGTTTAGTTTATAAAGATTTTCAACACGCATTGTAGTTTCTGAAAACTGCTGCGATCATATGTAAATTCTGCAATTGCATTGTTAAAATTATACTTTTATGACCGAATGCTATATTTTTTGCTGGTCAGCGGCATGAAATATTGATATAATTAAATTGTTTTTAAGATTTCATCAGGATCGCAGCACATTTCAGATACCTTAATAGTACTATATTTGAAATGTAAAAGCTTACTTTGATCCATAGAGTGTATGCCCTTGCACTAGATCGATTTATTAAGACCCCCAGATTACCCTCCGATGTACTTGCATACAAATATACGGCAGTGTCAATTAAATACGTAATATACAGAAAATATATTAATAAAATAGCGAAGAAGACATTAAATTCAAGTTATTGGCCCATAGAATATCTGTAAATAATATTTTATTTAATTAGAAAACACATATTTTGTTGAGAAAATATTACTTGATCTGTCTCTCACTGCATACAAACTAGTCACG